>NC_034602.1:72693387-72698465 GCF_900095145.1 Mus pahari | reverse complement strand
GGGGGGAGGGGTATGGGAAACTTTCGGGATAGCATTTGAAATGTAAATAAAGAAAATAATAATAAAAAAGGAAAAAAAAAAGAAGTAGCAAGGAAAGATCAGAGGCAAGAATTCTCACCAGGATATATCTATAATCACCTGCCAGAGAATTACAGAAAATAATAATTCTCTGTATGATAGAACTATCATTGAAGATCAAGAAAAATAAATGGATACATTTTGTGAACATTTAGAAACTACTGGCTTTTTATTTAACTGCAATGAATTATAATAAGAAGGTGAAGTGGTCTGTAGAGATGCATTTGCAGGTAAGAGTGCTTACTGCTCTTCCAGAGGACCTGGGATTGGTTGCTAGCATTGACATAAAACCCTAAAGCATCTGAAATTTCAGTACCAGCAATTCTAAGGTCTTTTCTGACCCCTGCAGTCTCCTGCACTCACATTGCTTTCACACACACATTTATACACAAGAAAAATGGATTGTTTTTAAGAGAAAATGGACTATATATTACACTATGTCTTGAGAATACAAACAAGCACACTACTCTGCACCTTTTCTAGAAAACCACACACTGGCAGTCAGACAACAAATAAAATAAATAAAATAAAAAATAAATAAAATAAAGAACCTATTGATATATATTTACATTATGAATCAGATGAATGTAATACAATAATTATCATCTAAAAGTTTATTCAGGGGCAAACTCCTAGTTGGTCTACTCCTATTAAGACTCCATATCCCAATACATTCTAGAGGACCCACTGCACTCAGAGCAGTTGGTAAGATCCCCTCCCCACCCTGTGCCCTGAGTCTCTGAGCTGAATACCACTCCCCTTCCTTGAATTCCTTCCACTCCTTCTTCCTGGTTCTTGCTTCTGGGCTGACTTCTAGTTGGTCTGCTCCTGTGAAGACTCCATATCTGGATACAACTTAGAGGACCCACTGCACTCAGTGTAGTTGAACAACAATTTGACTGCTCCACTGAAGACCCAACAGTCTGAAGGTTTCCCAGGAGGTCTACTATAGCCAGCATAACAGATCAGCAGCTTTTCAGCCCCTCTGAAGATCCCCCAGTTGAAAGGCTCCACAGGTGGTCTGATACAACCAGGGCTGTAGGCCTACCAGTAGACCTGAAGCAACCCAGGGACAAAAGAGGCAGACTCCATACAGTCATCCAGATCAACAAACACCAGGGATATCCAGATGGCAAAAGGCAAGTGTGAGTCCATAAGCAACAGAACCAAAATACATGGGCATCATCAGAACCCAGTTTTCCCACCACATCAAACTCTAAATACACCAACACACCTGAAAATCAGAAATCTGTGGTAAAATCCTATCTCATGAAAATAATAGAGTCCTTTAAGGATATCAAAAATTCAATGAAAGAAATACAGGAAAACACAGGTAAACTGGTGAAGGAATTGAATAAAGGAATCTAAGACCTAAAAGTGGAAGTAGAAACAATAAAGAAAACACAAATGAAAGCAAACCTGCAAATGGAAAAACCTAGGAAAGATTTCAGGAATTACAGATTTAAGTATTACCAACAGAATACAAAAGATAGACTAGAAAATCTCAGGTGTAGAAGATATGGTAGAAGAGATTGACACAGCTGTCAAAGAAAATTCAAAACATAAAAGACTCCTAATCCAAAGCATGCAGGAAGGTCAGGACACAATGAAAAGACCAAATCTGTGGATAATCAGAATAGAGGAGAACGAAGATGCCCAGGTCAAAGGGTCTGAAAATATCTTCAACAAAATCATAGAAGAAAACTTCCCCAACCCAAAGAAAGAGATGGGCATAAAGGTTGAAGAAGTCTATAGAATACCAAATAAATGAGACCAGAAAAGAAAATCTTCTCACATAATTATCAAAACACTAAAGGCACAGAGCAATGAAAGAATATTAAAAGCTGCAAGGGAAAAAGACTAAGTAACATACAAAGGTAGACCTATCAGAATTATACCAGACTTCTCAACCAAGGCTTTGAAAGCCAGAAGAGCCTGGTCAGAGGTCATGCAGACTCTAAGAAAACATAGATGCCAACCCAGGCTACTATGTCCAGCAAAATTCTCAATCAACATAGATGAAGAAACCAAAATATTCCAGCACAAAACCAATTTCAAACAGTATTTATCTAACAACCCAGCCCTACAGAGGATCATGGAAGGAAAACTCCAATAAAAGGAAGATACCTGTACCAAAGAAAAGGCAAGATATTTAGAATCTCACAACAAGTCAAAAGCATAGAGCCACAAGCACATAAAGCCACCAAAACAAACACACCAGGAACCAACAGTCATCTCTCTTTAATATCTCTCAATATTAATGGGCTTAACTCACCTATAAAAAGACATAAACTAACCAGGCAGTGGTGGGATACACCTTAAATACCAGCACTTGGGAGGCAGACACAGGCAGATTTCTGAGTTCGAGGCCTTCCTGGTTTACAGAGTGAGTTCCAAGAGAACCAGGGCTATAAAGAGAAACCCTGTCTTGAAAAACAAAAACAAACAAACAAGCAAACAAACAAAACAAACCACTACCACCACCAACAACAAAAGAATAAGCTAACAGACTGGATACTTAAACAAGATCCAGAATTTTCCTGCATAGAAGAAACACACCTCAAGAACAAAGACAGACCCTATGTCAATGTAAAAGGATGGAAAAGTTCTTCCAGGAAAGAAACAGGAGCTGCCATCCTAATATCCAATAAAATAGACTTTCAACCAAAAGTAATCATGCAAGATGAGGAAGGACACTTAATATTCATCAAAGGAAAAATCCACCAAGAGAAAGTCTCAATTCTGGACATCTATGCCCCAAAAGCAAGAGCACCCAAATTCATAAAAGAAACTTTACTAAAGCTCAGAACACACATGGAAACCCACACAATAACAGTGGTAGATTTCAACACCCTCATATTACTAATGTACAGGTCATTGAAACAGAAACTAAACAGAGACTCAGTGAAACTAAGAGAGGTTATGAATGAAATGGATTTAACAGATAAATACAGAACATTTCACCCCAAAACAAAATATACCTTCATCTCAGCACCTCACTGTACCGTCTCCAAAAACAACCATATAATTGATCACAAAAATAACCCTCAACAGATACAAGATGATTGAAATAATACCATGCATTCTATCAGAACATCATAGCAAAAGGATGGTCTTCAAGAACAGCTAAAACTACAGAAAGTCCATATACACACGGACAATGAACAACTCTTTATGCAATGATAACTTGGTCAGGGAAGAAATAAAGAAAGAAATTAAAGACTTCCTGTAATTTAATGAAAATGTTGACACATCATACCCAAACTTATGAGACACAGTGTAATCAGTGCTAAGAGGAAAGTTTATAGCATTAAGTACCCTGGTAAAGAATCTGGCGAAATCTTACACTAACAACTTAACAGCACACCTGAGAGATCTAGAACAAAAAGAAGCAAGTTAACCCAAGAGGAATAGAAGTCAGGTAATAGTCAAATTCAGGGCCCAAATCAACCAAATAGAAACAAAGGAAACAATACAAAGAATCAGCAAAACCAAAAGCTGGTTCTCTGAAAGAATCAACAAGATAGATAAACCCCTAGCCAAACTAACTAAAGGGTCAAGAGGCAACATCCAAATTAATGAAATCAGAAATGAAAATGGAGACATAACAATAGAAAAGGAGGGAAATCAAAAAATAATCAGATCCTACTATAAAAGTCTATACTAAACAAAACTGGAAAATCTAGATGAAATGGTTGGTTTTCTAGACAAATACCAGAATTAAATCAAGAGCAGGTAAACTAAATAGGCCCATGTCACACAAGGAAATAGAAGAAGTCATTAAAACCACCCCACCAAAAAAATCCCAGGGCCGGACAGATTTAGTGCAGAATTCTACCAGAATTCTTCAAAAAAGACCTGATATCAATTTTCCTCAAACTGTTCCATAAAATAGAAACAGAAGGAACACTACATAATTTGTTTTATGAAGTCACAAATACTCTGACACCTAAACCACATAAGGACTCAATCAAAAAAAGAGAACTTCAAACCAATCTCACTTATGAATATCAATGGAAAAATACTTTAAAAAATTCTTGCAAACTGAATCCAAGAACACATCAAAATGATCATCAATCATGATCAAGAGGGCTTCATCCCAGGGATGCAAGGTTGGTATAATATATGAAAATCCATTAATGTAATATACTATATAAACAAACTCAAAGGAAAAAAAATCACATAATCATCTCCTTAGATGCAGAAAAAAAAATCATTTGACAAAATACAACTCTAAATGTTAAAAGTATTTGAGAGTTCTGGAGATCAAGGCCCATACCTAAACATAATAAAAGCAATTTACTGTAAACCAAGAACCATTATTAAGTTAGATGGAGAAATACCTGAAGCAATCCCACTGAAATTGGGGATAAGAATGCCCACTCTCCCCATTTCAATTCAATATAGTACTTGAAGTGTTAGCTAGAATAATAAAACAACAAAAGGAGATCAAGGGGATAAAAATTGCTAAAGAAGAAATAAAGTTATCACTATTTGCAGATGATATGATAGTATACATAAGTGACCTCAAAAATTCTGCCAGAGAACTTCTCCAGCTAATAAAAAACTTCAACAAAGTGGCTGGATATAAAATTAACTCAAATAAATCAGTAGCCTTCCTTATACAAAGGATAATCAAGCTGAGAAAGAAATTAGGGAAACAACTCCCTTCCCAATAGCCACAAATAATATAAAATATCTTGGGGTAACTCTATCCAAACAAGTGAAAGACCTATATGACAAAAAAAATCCAAGTCTCTCAAGAAAGAAATCAAAGATCACAGATAATGAACAGATTATCCATGCTCATGGACTGGTAGAATTAACATAATAAAAATAGCCATCCTACCAGAGGCAATCAATAGATTCTATGAAATCTCCATAAAAATGCCAACACGATTCTTCAAAGATATCGAAAGAGCAATTCTCAAATTCATCTGGAAAGCAAAAAACCCAAAATAGCTAAAACAGTTCTTAACAATAAAAGAACAGCTGGGGGG
>NC_034602.1:72687178-72692772 GCF_900095145.1 Mus pahari | reverse complement strand
AACCAGATACATTGAATCTAATAGAAGAGAAAGTGGGAAAGAGCCCTGAACTCATTGGCACAGGAAGAAATTTCCTAAACAGAAGTCCAATGGCTTGTGTTCTAAGATCAAGAATTGATAAATGGGACCACACAAAACTGGAAAGCTTCTTTCTGTAAGGCAAAGAACATAGTCAATAAGACAAATTGGCAACCTATTGATTGGGGAAAAAAAAATCTTCACTAACCCCACATCCTATAGGGAGCTAATATCCAAAATATATAAAGAACTCAAGAAGTTAATCAGCAAAAACCCAAGCAACCCAATCAAAAATTAGGATATAGAACTATTCCGAGAATTCACAACTGAGGAATCTCGAATGTTTGAGAAATACCTAAAGAAATGTTCAAAAAAGAGAATGCCCAGCAACAGGCCCAAAGTGGGATCCAGCTCAAGGAAAAGTCCCAAGGCCTGACACTATTACTGAGGCTATGGAGCGCTCACAAAAGGGGACCTATTATGATTGCCCTCCCAAAGACCCAACAAGCAGCTCAAAGAGTCAGATGCAGATATTTGTAACCAACTAGTGGACAGAAGCAGCTGACCCCTGCTGTTGAATTAGGAAAGGTTGAAAGAAGCTGAGGAGAAGGACAACCCTGTAGAAGGACCAGCAGTTTCAATTAATCTCGACCCCTGAGATCTCTTAAACACTGGTCCACCAAACATACTGCATACACCACCCCATATGAGGCTCCCAACACACATGTATCAGAGGACTTCTGTGTCTGTGTTCATTCAGAGATGATGCGCCTAACCCTCAAGAGACTGGAGATCCCAGGGAGTTTAGAGGTCAGGTGGGGTGGGAGTGGGGGCATCTATGTGGAGATGGGGTGGGGTGGGGTGGGGAGGAGGTGTGGGATGTGGAGCAGTAGGAGGATGGATGTGGAGGGTACGGGGAATGGAATATGAAGTATAGAAAACAAATAAAAAATAAAATAGAATTTAAAAAAAAACGCAAGTAAGTTTAAAAAGGTGTTATTCAGATAGGTAAATTTTTGAAGGAAGCAGTCTGTCATGGGAGCACATGAAAAGAAAACATACTGAGATGTTCAAAAGGTTTCTAAAGAACAGTGATAGTTAAAATTCACTGGAAATGACAAACATGGGCTGAAATTTTTCATTCCCTCGATGAGAATATGCCATTGATAGTGGGAAGTTTGAAGTTTAATAAATATTCATACCAAAGATTATTCATTTTAATATATAGGTTCAAACCAGGAGGTATTTATCAGTAACCTCTCCTGGCCAACCTTCCAGAGAACATATGAAACTACTGTACATTTTCTCTTTGGTCCACAAAATAAATCTCTGGTTCTGGTGTGAAAAGAGCTGAGGTTTGGATGCCCAGCATTCACATAAAATGTTGAGTTTGTAAGTCCACCACGTGGGACCAGAAAAAGGATTCCAATGAGGATCCTATGTTGATCCTTTCAGTTTTTTGACCAAAGCTGATAAACTTCATATTCAGTGACTAAACTGTGTTAAACAAATAGATAAATGAGAAGATAGATAAATAGATAAATAAACAGATAATAAGTACGTAAGTAAATAAATAAATACATAAAATAGAGTATGTAATACAAGATTTCCAATTATGACCTCTGATTTCCATTCGCCTGTAAGCAGGAGTCCATGAATACCTGTGCTTTCAAACCCAGAGAAACAGAAAAGCACACAAGAAATAGTTCTATAGTTAATTTAATTACATCAAAAAGGTCAAATTTTAACTTCAAAGAATTAACCTCAGTTCCCTAGCTGTTTTCCCTACTGTATTTCATTCCTACCAGAGTGCTGCAAATTTTTCTTCCAGTATTTTCTGATTCTACATTCTTATTCCATCTTCGGTGACTGTTACAGGCTTAAATTAATTCTAAGAATTCAACCTAGAAGTGAGTATTTAAAATGTGATCTAGTCAAGTTCATTTTCTGCTCCAGTTTTTATGGTACTCATATTGGCAGATAACAAATAAGCAAACAGATAATGGCTTTAATTTTGAGCTTGTACCACACATCACAGTGTTTTCCTACTGTCTATATAAAGTCCATTAAACTGAACAATTTACAAGTTATAATTAGAGAATTATACCGCGTATTTTTATTTCCCATCACCAAAGTGCTGTTAGCTAAAGATAACTTACCTGTATGTTAAAAATTAAAAATTCCAGGCTATGTAATTTTTGGAATAAAATAATTTATTTACAGCCTGTATTCTCTTCATTATTTATAAGTCCACAGTTATTTTCTCTTTAATTTGGTGAATTTTTATTGACAATTTACCAGCTGTGTTTAGTGGCAATATTTTTTATTAATTGTCCCTCAGGGAAGTCATTTTCTTCTGAAAGAACAACAGATGTTGTTCTATTAAGGAAACCACTTTCTCCCTTCAGAGAGAATGAATGATGTTTTCAATGATGGTTTAGGTAAATGCCTCTAGTTACTAAATTGATACTTAAAACATGCAATACTTTAATATTTGAGTGCTAACTCTAACAAATACAAACTTCAATGTATTTATTTTTCAAAGATCATGTTTAAAATGGCATTGAACAATTCAAATAAAAAGAATATATTTATATTGACTTTTCTACGTCTTATCATTATCAAATTATTTTGGAACCTTACATATATACATGATTACTAGATATTTTATTATATTAAAGAAATGAATATATATGTGATTTATTTCATTCATATATACAATAATCGAATTTGCTTTCACTTTCTCTTTATAAATATGTATTTTTACTTTATTGAGAGACCAGAAAGAACTGGGTTTAATTTCTCTAAATCTCTGAGCAGCCCTTAAAATTTACTACCCTCTATGTTGTCATTGTTTCTGTTATGATGAAGAAAATTTCTAAAGATTTATTTACTCATTCATGACTTTAGTAGGTATTTATAGAATATATAATATGTCAAGTATTTTCATACAATAAAACTAATGTAAACTTATGAACAAAACTCTAGGACCTGGTAAAGTATATATTTTTGACTTGGATATAAAATAGTGAAAACCACAATATTTTATTAGAAAGAAAAGCTACCAATATTAATTAATGTTCAAAATCATCCTTCAAATGTCAGTGGCTTAAGGCAACACAGATTTAATCACTAGCCATAGTTGAATATTCAGAGTGTCAGAGCAACACTGTTTATCACTTTAATGTGGAATTACTCTAATATCTGCTCCAGTGATCACCAAATGAAGGGGTAATTGTATTTGCCTCTTTAAACTTTTACCCGCGAGTGATATACATCATCAATTCAGCTCATATCTATTTGACCTTTGTAAGCATACTTATTTTTAAATAGAACGAGAAAGTAACAGCTCACTTTTTAGATGAAAATATTTAAGTTTTAAATTAAAATAAGTAACTAACCTATACTCAAAATCAAAGATTTAGTCAACCTTCCTGTCTTTACTCAGTCAAAATACAGTTGCTTCTGAGACAAAAAAAAACTAGAATACTGCCGATTTAAGGCAAGGAAACTTAAATCTGTGGAGAAAGACGTATAGAAAAATATACAGGTTAATTACTTTTGTAATAATGCTTAATGTGATGCTGAAATCATTTTAAATTCTAAGTGCAGAAGCATAGATTCATTTCTAATATTTTAAAATGAGTCATTAATACTGAAATATCTAGTGCTAATAACCGAGCCTTGTTCAAGATACCTGCAAGGAAAATACAGTTTCAGTAAGATAAAAAATAGGAAATATAACAAATATCTGTAGCAACTGCAGAATTTAATGTCATATGTGCTATGAAGCTTGCATCTCTGCTTTCTCTGTGGGAAGAATTCTTGGATGGACTGATGGGCACTTACTGTTTATTAATTCACCTCCTCGTCTACTTTGGAGCTTCAGTCTGGCTTCTTTTGTATGGCTTCATTTTTGCATATGCCCATACTTGAAGAGGGCATCTAAGTATATTTACAAGAGAAGGCATGTGGGAGTTGGTTATTATAATGTTGAATGCAAACTTAAAATACATGAGTGCTCTTTAAGGGTAAAAAGAAACAGAAGTAACCTTACACAGATGGGTTCCTCCTGTAGCAGTGGAAAGTACTTGGGATTTTAATAGAATCTGGTTATTATGTTTGGATTAACCTTTACCTTTTACCAGCATCTTTCCCTCTTTCTTTTCTTCCATCAGTATTTGGTTTTCTATACTACCTAATCTTTTTTTTTTTTTTTTTTTTTTTTTTTTTTTTTTCGAGACAGGTTTTCTCTGTGTAGCTCTGGCTGTCCTGGAACTCACTTTGTAGACCAGGCTGGTCTCGAACTCAGAAATCCGCCTGCCTTAAAGGCGTGTCCCACCACGCCCGGCTATCTAATTATTTTGGGGTGTGTGTGTGTGTGTGTGTGTGTGTGTGTGTGTGTGTATGTGTATGTGTGGCTATGTGTGTCTGTGTGTGCCAGTGTCTGTGTGTCTACCTGTGGCAGCAATTAATAAAAATATTGGCTGTGATTTTGAGAGAAAGGAGAGATATATAAGAGGCATTGGTGGGATGAAAAAGAAGGGGAAATGGTATAACTATAATCCTAAAAATTAATACATGCATGCATATATGTATATATATAACATTCGTTATGAATAAAATGAAGAAATAAACATTAGTTTTGGCAGAGATGATATGATATGACAATTCATTGTCTAATTTTCCCAGGTTTATTGTGTTTGATTTGACAAGTAAAGTTTAAATTGACGAGTAATATTGCATATATTTAGGATTTACAACACATTTGTATTCATTTATGTGCATATTGAAGGTGCTTTGTGCAAGGAAGATGGCACCACGCCCCTGTTCCTTCTGCATCAGCTACCTGGGAGATGGGCATCCTTGTGTCTAGGTAGGGTGGGGAGAATTCTGATATTTTTAAAAGAGTTTTTTTTTTAAATAATTTTTCTATTTGAAATAACAAGTAAAAAGAAAATTGAGGTAAAAAAAACAATTGCAAGCTTAAAGGATTTAACATTGACTGTTCAAGAAAAGATAATATAGCTAAATGCTCTGAAAAATTGGGATCTAGAAAGAGGCCAAATGCACATGAGAATGAGTCATCAGGATACAACTGGTGATTAAAATAATTTCACTTCACTTGTCTGTGTATAAGGTCAGTTATGTAAAGCATAGTTAGGGGTTATGCTGGTTTAGTAAAGTGGTGGCTAAAATGAACAATGACCGATATAGACATGCTAATGTGGATTTGGGCGTGGGCCCAGGAGGCCTCAATCAGACATCAAGGTCTACTTCTGAGAGTGGAAAAAAGTTTCTGAAGGGAAGGGTACACAAAACAGTAATCTAATTGAAAATTGTCAGCCTTAAAAATATATATGCAAGTAACATTATACAGACTGAGCATTTTGTATTTATATATTTAGGAACACATATATGTATACATATAAGTGAGTATGTATGGGTGTGTGTGTTTGTGTGTGTGTGTGTGTAACAATTAATCAAAAGGGTAGCCATGAATTTAAAAAGAGAAAGGAGGAGCCAGGCATGGTGGCACATACCTTTAATCCCAGCACTCAGGAGGCAGAGGCAGG
>NC_034602.1:72653589-72687137 GCF_900095145.1 Mus pahari | reverse complement strand
AAAAACCAAAAAAAAAAAAAAAAAAAAAAAAAAAAAAAAAAAAAAAAAAAAAAAAAAAAAAAAAAAAAAAAAAAAGAGAAAGGAGAAATTTACAGGAGCTATGGGTGGTATTGGTGGGATAGAAGAGAAAGGAAGAATGCTGTAATTATAATCTTAAAAATTAAAAGAGCAAAGTATTATTTGACTTTAGTTTTGAATAAAATAAAGAAACGAATGTGCATTTATCTAATGTGATACCTCACTGTCTAACTTTTAAGGTTCATTGATATTTACTTTGAAAAGTAATGCAAGTTGATGAGTCCTACTGAATATATTTAGAATGAACAAGATATTTGTATTCATTTATGTGGATATTGAAGGTGCTTTGAAGATAAGATATGCTCAATAGTTGATAAACTATAGAAGTATCACTTCTCTTATCCTATAGTAAATTCTAGAGAGCGCAGCACACATTTCAACAAGGAGTAAAAAAGAATTTTGTATCTTAATATCATAATATTTTACTCAAAAGAATATATAAATAATTAATATGTTTACCCTAGATCACAATAATATAAATGCATTTGTAGAAAATTAGTGGGGTTTACAAACAAATATTTATTAAGCCTAAAAGGGAAATTATAAAGAAGTAAATATGTGATAAAATATTTTCTCTCATTTGCTTCCTGATAAATTAAGTGTGCATTCCATTTTTTTCCTGAAAACTGATAACTTAAATTCTCATATAAACAACCACAGGCACTTTCAAATTCAATTGCTTAAACACACACTGTGCGTCAGGTTTAGTAAATTAAATCTGCTCTCCTTACCCTTGCATTGTAAGGCATAATGCATTGAGGAAAACATACTCTATGACAAATGAACTAATATACAACATAATAGAATTTCAAATCTACTCAAAATTAAATGTCGCATTCAATTAAACAGCATCATACAAACAAAGATAAAACAAATCTTGAGGTTGCCAAGTGATTTTGCATCTCTATGGATGTGTTCCCTATGAGTATTCAGCAGGATGAAAAATTAGCCAAACTTTGATAACTCACTAACGTCATTAGTTACAAGTGTGCTGTTTTAAAGCCTTTGCTCTTTGTATTTATAATATTTACATTTTAACAATTAGCTTTGTTTTGGACATTTTCACACATGGATATAATGCAACCTTAACATTCATCCTGTTCCCCAGTCATGCTATGTGCACTCTCAAAATGAATTTCTTTCTATATCATGTCTAATTTCCTTGTGTTACCCACTGAGTTACCATGGAACTATCATCAGGTAGCTAAAGCCATATCTATATCTATATCTATATCTATATCTATATCTATATCTATATCTATATCTATATCTATATCTATATCTATATCTATATCTATATATATCTTTGTGAATTTTTTATTTGCAGTAAATTTCTCAGTTTTTGTCAATACTGCTTTGTGGCTTTGGGTCATTCATTAAACAGTACCTGGAGTGACTATTTATGTGGTAGTTAAGTAAGGCTTTCCAGAGTGAAGAACTCAAAACTATCAAGAAGTGAAAGTATAAGATAAGTGCCTACTCCAAGCAAGTCCAAGAGTAATCAATGCAAGTTATGCTATCAACAAAAATAATTACTCTGGGGCCAGTCTGATGGCTCAGCAAAGCCTTGGAACCCGAGTTTTATCTCAACTTCCCACACAGTGGATAAAGCAAAACAGTTGCCACAAATTAGTTCTTGACATTTGACATTCAGACATACTCTCTCTCTCTCTCTCTCTCTCTCTCTCTCTCTCTCTCTCGCCCACACACACACACACACACACACACACACACACACACACACACAGATACCTGAAACTCCAGCTCCAGGAGATCCAGCGCCCTCTTCTGGCCTCTGTGGGCAACTGAACCCATTGACATTCAGACATACTCTCTCTCTCTCTCTCTCTCTCTCTCTCTCTCTCTCTCACACACACACACACACACACACACACATTGTGTAAATAATTAATTATGTACCTTAGTTAGAAAGTTCAAATCTCACCATTTTAGTCAATTAAGATAATTGTATAAATACATTTAAGGTTAAAATTCAATTCTTATATATAAAAATAGAGAATATGGTAGCAATAGTATTTTGTTTATGAAATGCTAATCTATATAGAAATGCACAAAAATGCATTTGCTTTTGGATGCATACATAAAAATCACATACACCCAAACACACAATTACAAAGTAATATATATTATGGTACAGCATGGTAAATATAGCTGTTGTATTGAGGCTGGCCTTGAACTTCTAATTCTTCTATCATTGCTTCCTAGTAAGATGTAGAGGAATTTTTATCCAGCAATGTGCCTTCTCTGGCAATGGCTCACACCCAAAGAATTGATCCAGATGGAATACAGACATGTTATAGATTATGGTATGATCTGGCTGGAGCACAAGCACACCCTTAGTACACACCTTTAATCCTTAGCAATTAAGGTAAAGTTAGTTTGTAGAAGGAATAAAACATGTTTGAAAGTAACTTCTAATTAAAATGCAGACAAAGTGATGAATCAGAGAAAGATTTGGTAGAATGAAACAGAGATAGGATATGGTAAACTCACATGAGAACTGCATCTGAAAAGACAATACTTCAAAGAGAAGAAAGGGTGATGTGGTGGATGGTGGTAGTGGTGGTGTGTGTGTTTGTGTGTGTGTGTATGTGTGTGTGTGTGTGTGTGTGAGTCTGTGTGAGTAAATTTTACCAGGACAGTTTTAAACAGAATAATTGCAGAAAGAACAAGCTAGACACAGGTGAAAACATAGCTAGCCAGAGAATGTAAGGAACCAGATGATTAGAACATATTGAGAAAGTTAGTATGAGGCTAAGCAGAGCAACTCAATCAGAAGCCAAGAAAAGTCAAACTGAAACAGTCAGCTTGGACCATTAGATTGTATGGTGGGTAGGAACTTCCAGGACTAAGCCTACAGATACTTAGAACAAAGAAAACAAACAAACAAACAAACTCTGGGCTCAGCCTATGTCATGTTTTCACACAGCTTGGGTGTGGTTCTCATCATGTCATCTAAGGGAAGAAAAAGTGACATTTACATAAATAAAATGCATCTCATTTTTCTGCAAACTGATAACTTATCTTCTCATAAGTGCCAGAATTACAGTGCTACTGAAAGAGTTAAAATGTAGAGCATAATGGGAGTTATTTAGGTCACTGAAGAGAACATAGTGTGAAGAACTTTATATGTGCCTGTGTGTGGAAGTAGGTTAGGTCTTGTAGAACTAGGATGATTACCACAAAAGTTAAGTCATAGTTGTGTTTGATCTCTTCTAAATGCACTTTCTTGACACAGTGATGTGTTCTGAAACCTTCTGAAGCTTGCCACGGTGGCATGTGCTCCTGCCAAGTGATTCCATGTGTACTTATACAAGGGAAATTTTGTAATCTACTTCTTCCAGAGCTTTGGCTTTTCAGTTTCCAAAATTATAACCTCAATAACCATTTATTTTGTACCTCATCTATCAAAAAAATATTTTGTTACATTTTAAAATGCTTTAAGAAAATAGTAAGGCACTTTATTATTTATCCAAGAGAAATAAAATATTTGATATGATAATAGAGCCATATGTGGTGATGCACATGCTTAATCTCAGCTCTCAAGAGGCAGAGCACGATGATCTGAGTTACAAGCCAACCTGGTCTACAAAACAGCATGTGACATAACATTCATCAATATAGAAAAAAAAAGTTTAAAAAATTAAATTTGATGTTAACCACAAGATACTGTTATTGAAGTAGGCATATACAAGCCATATAGTCCCAAGTAGTTTCTACAGAAATTAAAAATATGTCATGGAGAAAGGAGCAATAAAAAACTAGTTCTATCATTCAAATCAACATTTTAAACAGGATATAATACATTCAAATGTTTTAAAAGAAAAGAATGCTATAATCAGTCAGCAAGTAATAGCTAAATGTATGCAGGAGAACATTATGTCCGATTGTTATGCATATGTTTAGAACACAAAGGCCCTTGTGCCCACAGATCACCAGAGAAAGCAAGAATGTAAAGCACACAGAATTGTCTTCTTAAAGAACACATTGTGTAACCTGTTATTTCACCCAGAAGGCTGGGAAGTATAGATTATTAATAGCCTGGTGATCAGTTCTATGTGAAAGTCAGGCATATCAGACTACCAAAACTAGAACAAGAGATACCAAATAGTCTAAATAACCCATTACATCATCAGTAGAGCCAGAATCTCTCCCAAGCTCTCACAGCCTGGATTAGAGATGGCTAATAGGCCAAATGACCTTTGAAACCATGTTGCATTCTTCTGTAGACCTAAAGCTAATTCAGGTAGCCTATCTCTAGAACCTATTTTCTCGGAAGAAAATAGATTGAGTTGAGTTTTTAATCATGTGCACTAGGGATTGTATTATTATACCAGAAAAGGTTTGTTTGTTTGTTGGCTTGTTTGTTTGTTTTTCCAATTTGTGCTGTGTTTAAATATGCATGCAATAAACCACCTGGTATAAGACTCCAAAAGTTTGATGCAGCCTGAATTACAAAGTTGTGTTGAATTGAATTTTCCTTCTTGCCTGTTTGTGGATCATTTTACCACTGGCCATGATGGTAGCAGAGACCTACCCACATGCACATGGGCACTAGTGAGTACTATCAGAGGATTCTCCTAGAAAGGTGAACTAAAAACTCATTTGGAAAATTGTCATTGTCGTAGAGATATGAACATTTAGAACCAACTCATTGTCTTATTTTTGCCATTAAACCTGTTTAAAGTATTTTTCATTATAATTGTGAAAGCTAGAAAACAGAAGCAATTATTTCTCTATGTCACACATATTATGATATGCAACAATGAATTATAGCTGAATGAAATAATGATGAATGGTATATATACATATACATATATGTCCACACATATGTATGTAGAGAATGGAGACAGCAGAAGATAATTTATACTTTTTTATATATATGTGTAGATGAATAGAAAAGTGTGGTGACCATGAGGACTGGAACAATTATTAGAGGAAGGAAGGTTAAGTTGTTATTAAAGAATAGTATATACAGATTTTATCTTGGGTGCTAGAAACTGTCTTTTTCTGATTTGGATAATGAATACAAAACTTAAATCAATTACATTTGCATTAATGCTTAGCACACATTTATTTATATGAATTCCAAAACCAATAATAAAATACATAACAAATAAAATTCAAGGTACTTATTTATATACAACTACAAATTTTTCATAAAAGTTTCAACCAATTTGTTTTACTATATAGCTTAAAAATGTGTATACTATTCAAATTGTCTATAGCTGTACAATAAAATATTTTGTGAATAAACTACCATCTTCTGTTTCTGACACAGATGTTACAGTTAAAACATCTTTTACCTGTCTATTCACAATAATGAATGTTAAAACTGTGGTAAGAATTCTAACGTTTGTAATGATTTTGTGTTGTTGTTCTGTTTCCCTAGAGTGAGTCTGTGAGGACAAGTCATTGAAGAAATATCCAAAGGGCTGTGGCACACTTCAGAGTGGACATCACCCTACAGTGATTTTCCATATACAAGGAAGCCTGAGGGAAACACATGCTGCTTTTGCTTGTCTGCATTGGGTCCCTGAAGGTGAATCCATCCATCATGTTGCTCATTCTACTGCCATTTATATTTTACTGCCAACAAAACACAGTTTTTTTTGTTCTTTTCTCTACATTGGAGACTATAGCTGATAGATGGCCACTGTAGCAATTAGGAGAAAGCTACAGTTAATTGTAAGCCTGGTGGGAGAATTGTACCTGAAGCAGATCTGTACAACATGGGAACCTGAATTACAGTCTTCTGAAGTAATTTTGCTGCCTCAACTTTGTGTAAAAAGTTTCCCCTTTTCCCTCCACACAACAGCTCTTAAATGAAACCAGATTCTCAATTTCTCTTGATAAGTACCATATTTAAAACTGTGCTTGTGAAAACCAAAATTTAATGAGATACCAATAAATAATAATTTTACTAATTATTACCTCAAAACCATAATTTTATCTATTTTATTTCGTGATTTTATTTACTCATTATTTGTTGCCTGCTCTGAAACCTGTTATGCAGCCCATCATGACATTGAGCTTTTGATCTCCCTGTTTTGGGCTCCTATATCCTTGGATTATGGGTATCTCCTTCTTGTCTCACTTTATTTTTTTTAAACATATATTACTTTCAGGAAAGAGGATGCAAGAAAATGATTTACTTTTAATTTCTCTGTATAGATGCACATATATTAGTCTAACTTAGAAAGAGCAACTAGAATCCCTGTATCACACACATTTAAAGCTTCAATATGGTATTCTCCAAACATATGCAGCAATCATTTTAACAGAATATTGAGTCTGTATTTCCTCATATTCAATGCAATTTTAATGTTTAATATAACAAAGCAGTGGCTGTCACTCTCATTTACGAAGGATGGGGATAGCTCAAAAATATAAGAAAACCAAAACCAAAACTAAACCAAACCAAACCAACCAACCAAAATACCCTACTAGGAAGGGCTTCGGGAATATGCCTTATCTCACAACACAAAAATTCTAGGAACTGATTCTGTGAACATGGAGTTTGAAGTGTGGTGCTTCCGTTGTAGAATCCAAAATAAATTCAAGACCACCTAGCCCCTTCCCCCTCTGAAGGGACTTTCCAAACTAGACTAGCAGGCCAAGGGCAGAGCCAGAGAAGGAAGATGGCTGACTAAACAATGCTAAGAAAAACCATAAAGGCAGGCATAGTGAGGGACTAGGCCAAAGGTAGTCAGCATATGCAAGCCAACCAATGCCTGAAAGGGTTACTTTCTACACCATTGAGAATAAGCCAGCTAGCCTTGTTGCCTAAATATGCCCCTTACAAGGTATAAAAAGTGTGTTCTTTGTTTGTTCGGGGTCTCTCCTCTTGCCTGCGTGTTGAGGGGTGGGGGATCCCCAACGCATTGGATCAATAAAACAACAACAACAAACAAACAAAAACCTTTTCTGGTTTGCAGCAATGCAGGTCTCTGTGGTCTTTGTGAGGGAGGGTATTTTGGCGTACTCCAACACTGTAAGAGGAGAAATGAAATTTTATTGGTATTTGTACAACTTACTTGTGACTTGTATTAAGATGAATACAAGTATGAAGAATGTGTCCTTGAATCTGAAAGAGTTGGGGACTGTTTCAAGAAACCATGGAAGAAATGAGCACAAGTGTTGTTTCAAGTGTAGTTTACCCCTGGCTTTGCTGACAGAATGTGATGGAAGAGGGTCTTTGTGAATGCCAATGCCTAGATTCACATAATTAAAACAATGGACTTCTATCACACAGAGGAAGCACAGCTGGGAGTTTAGATGCCAGCAATTATAATGACTGTTAAACAGGTGAGCAGTGCTAGCTCAGAATCCTGATTACTATGTGGGCTGTAATGATCCTGGATCACTTACCATTTAATATTTTTGAAAGGTTAATGAACAGGTCATGCCTCTCTTAGACATCTGTGTTCATTATCCAGGTACTTACTTGACAGCTATTTATTGACTAAGGGACAAGGCCTCACTATCTAGCCTTGGATAGCCAGGAACTCTCTAAGTGGATTAGGCGGACCTTACACTAACAGAGATCCAAATGTTTCTTCATTCCTTCACAGGGCAAGAATTTAAGACATGTGCCACAACTACACAAGACTTATTTGATATCTCTGTAAAGATTCCTTGAGAAAGCCTCAAAAACATGATTTGTGATTCCAGGCTCTCAATTTCTCTTGACAAATGATTTTCAGGTTTGTGTGTGTGTGTGTGTGTGTGTGTGTGTGTGTGTGTGCATGTGTGCGCGTGTGCACGCGTGTGGTTGTGCTTCTGTGAATTGGTGAAATACACCTCGTTCTATTCAGTTCTATACATCCTGATACTGTCTTTGCTGTTTCCCTCTTCTACAGCAGCCATATCCAGGCCACTGCTGTAGTATTCATTGCTTCCCTGTACTTGTGTGCATGCATATAATGCTTATTCATGTTCTCTTCTACCACTGCCAATTGCTATAAATGAGTTTGACGTGATCTTCTAACAGATTCTCTTGACAAATAGAGGAGGCTGGAAATAGAAAAAAAATATATAATTTTAGAGCAACTTTCTCTCAAAGATACATAGGCTTTAGAGTGTCACTTCTGAGATGTTTTGATGAAAAATCTTTTTTGTTGTACCAGGATAAAAGAGACCCTTACGTGAGTGACAAAGATAGCTTTAATGATCACATGAATACTTTTACCAAACTCATTATCAGCCTTTTTCAATTTTGTAACCAATAATCACTTTTGTCACCACCCAAGCATATTAACATATTTTTGTATGAGTGTGTTTTAAAATATGATTAATAAACTTAGAAGATTTCTAAGTTTTATTTCTAATGTTAAAACATTTCTTTACTCCATTTGTGTTGTACAACTGATTACTATTATTTATATGCTCAACTAAGATAGCATTAGATTCCAAGTGACATGTCAAGAATCATTAAGCATCCTTCTGTTAAAACCCATATCAAAATGAGCTCTTTCGTTTCATGGTATCCAGATTAAAATAGCATATTTTGTCCACCATATAGTTCATTACATATTGTCAGATTCAGTACAGTTCAATCCATTTCCTCATGTGGTCTTCAGTTAAAATGAATTGTTCTAAATAGCAAGAATAGTCCTAAACTCATTAGCAACTTTATATATAAATCATAATGAGCTTCTAAAATATAGTCCTCTGAAGCAAGATAATAGTTTAAGAATCTGAGATAGTTTTTATGGAAGAGTTGACATTTGTGTCTAGATATGTAATTAACTTGAAGTAATAGCACTGGTATCTGACACAGGCATAATCATCTGATAAAGTTGTTGTGATTGGAGCATGACTAGCTAGATGACAGATACACCAATTGATGTTGCTATATTGAGTCTAAGACAATGGAAATCACAAAATTGCTCTTAGTCATCTCCCTTTTTTATATATCCAGGAATAATTTGACTAAACTGAGAAATAGGATAATGATAACCTGGGCAGTGGTTTATGTCTGCCTTTCTGTCCTAGTAAGATTTTGACTGTCAACTTGATACAACCTCGAATCATCAGAAAAGCCTTGGTTGAGGAATTGCTTACACCTGATTAGCCAGTGGACATATCTCCTGGAAATTATCTTAATTACTATTTAACCTTGATTAGTTTGGTCTACTGTGGAAGGCACTCTCACTAAGCATTTGCTTGTGAGCATAAGCTTGTGAAGGAGGCAGCAAGTAGCACCCTGCACTGCTTCTGCTTCAAGTTCCTGCCATGAGTTTCTGATCAGAATTACCTAACCTTTCAAATCATACTGAAATATTTTAATTTACTTAATTTTCCATTGGCTTTGTCAGACGTCTTTGAATACTAAAAGTATTTACTGGTTGAAAACCTGCTTTGTTTCAATATTTTTTAAAACGCCTGTTTTTTTCTGTTATAATAGAAAGAAATTCTTCTGTAGAGGAGTTGTTCAAAGTTTTTATGCTAATTTATTTCATAAACAAAGTTTCTTCCACTACAATTTTCATTCTGAAGTTGCTTATTTTAAGTGTGATTATTTGAACAGTTTATTGCTCATCAAACCAGGTAATAAGTTTCACAGCTAATATAAAATTTGTTTTGTCTCACTGTTCCAGAAATGGAAGGTAGAAAGTCAATAAATAGCGATGAACACTCACTGCTGATGAAAGATTTAGAGAAGAGAGAAAACAATTTATGAATTGTGACTTTTGATGGAGAGACTGGAAACTAGGTGGAGCTCTTACCTTGGCATTTTAGCCTTTTGTAAGAACATGTATGGAGTTATGAAACAAAACAACAAGGACATTTGCATGCAAATGTATAAATCATTGATTATGTGTCAGAAATTAAGAGGATATATATCTCCATGAAGCAGAAGGCCAAGGACTTTGTTGGCATGGCTGGAGTGTTAATTGGCAGGTAATTACAATTTAGAGGAGGTTGTATCATTCTGAACATATTTTCCTTTGTATACAAAAGACTCTTATTTACTTGAGAGGCCCACTTCATAACAGATAGAGTACTCTTATAAAACCAACCAACAAAGTCAGATTGATAGTTGCCAACTTGTAATAAACATAAATAATCTCATGATTAATATTTGATGGTTGTGAATAGGCCAGAAAATAAACGGGAAAAATGGAGGATAGTTGAGAGCAATGGAATAACTCGGTGGTGTTAGAGTTTGGAAAGGGAAGGGTAGTGGAAAGGACTTCGTTATATGAAATAAATGAAGGATTTCTTTATATGAAACAAATTAATGATCTCATGTCTATATGACAGATTTGGGCATATGACAGGAACATACAAAAAGTTAGAGAATAAAAGTTTGAACTTGAATATCAATAGCTAAAGAAATTAAAGTACATGACACTTCACCATTGTGGTATTTGATTTTCAGGCTTGGACTTCCAACATAAATTCTGTCACTTGCCATCCCTGACATAGACTGTAGCATCTAGTATCTAGGACAAATATGCCCTCTCCTGGTTAACTTAGAATTGATGTTGGTTTCCATTACATGTGTATCCAAAGCAGAATAAAGAAAATTTTTTCTCTAAACTATCAAGAATATGAAATTGAATAATAGATGTTCACTATTTATAAAAATTCTTTATAAAATGTTTTAAACCTATGCACTCCAAGGAAACAACTACATCACTGCAGAAATAATTCCTTAGCAATTAAAAATAAACGGAGATAGTATAATAGTCCACAGAAACCTGAATCAGTATGAAAGACCCTCAGAAAGCTAAAAATAAATCCACCATATGATCCTGTTACTCCACAGTATATGTGAAAAGAACTTGATATTTTAAATCTACCAATCTTTTCTCAGCCATGTCCATTGATGCTGTATTCACAACAGTTAGAAAATGCAAAAAAATGAATTGTGCTTTAACTGAGGCGTACATGGCAAAATTTGGTACATGGACACAATGAAATACTATTCAGTTTTAAAGGAAATGAAATCATGAAAATTTGAGGTAGAAGGATGAGACTATAATAAATCATGCTGAGTGAGGTAACTTATGTCAAGAAAGACAAAGAAAGAATAACAGAAAGGATGCCTGAAAAGTCATTAAGACAGTTATAACCTGTCTATCGAAAATACTAAGAATAGGAGGGAGTCTATGTGTACATACATTTACCTGGATTATATGAAAATTTCCTATGTAAGATGACAATGTTTCCTCCAAGAGCCACTGCTAACAAAAAATTGTGATATTCAAAGTGAATCCCATGCACTTTGGAACTATGTCCCATAGGTGTCCAGCTGAATCTGACTTACCCAGTTATGATGCTAGGGAGCAACAGCAATTTCCAGCATGACACAATAATCCTAAAAGTGGAAGAGTTGCATACATACCTTGGCAAAACCTGACAGATTCGTAATTTGATGTAAGTCCTGTCTGCTAGTATAAACCTTGCCTACAACCCAGGAATAGGGAATTTATGGATTCTGGAGAAGAACCTAT
The DNA here is from genome assembly GCF_900095145.1 of Mus pahari. Classification (NCBI taxonomy): domain Eukaryota; kingdom Metazoa; phylum Chordata; class Mammalia; order Rodentia; family Muridae; genus Mus; species Mus pahari. Next base: position 72,675,573 of record NC_034602.1, on the reverse strand, counting down.
AATCAACAATTTACTAAATCAACAACATTCTTAAGATTCATTCTAAATATTTATCCTAATATACACAGATAAGTACAATTCATGCCTCTCATCAATAAAACTTTGCAACAAATGGGACCATTACTAAAATTCAAAACTGATCAAGATGTAGAGTTGTAGAACTAATATATCTACAACCTCTGCACCTAATATTTAAGGATCATTGTACAAGGTGGGAGGCATTGTAATATTCAGAATAACAGGGAGTTTTCTGTAAGATTATATCTCCTTGAAATTACATTCATTAAAGATCACTAATATGATTGCTTAAGCATGATCTGAACAAGGAGTATACCAATAGACATGCTAATCTGTAAGAGGGAAACTCAGATGGTCTCAAGCGTAGACAAATCTTTCATGTATATTTAGTCGTATAATTACTATATTGAACAACATAAAATATATTTTACTATAAAATTCAACAAAATACACATTCTCAAAATAGCAATCTTTTTATGTCTTAGTTATAACTCTGACTACTCTACTTAAGCTTTAAACACACATAAATACTGAAAAAAGTTATATATCAACAGCCTTTATGAGCCTAGATGAAAAAAAAAAAACTCCACTGAATACCTACCAGCCAAAAAATTCAATAATGCATTAAATTGATAAATGGTCATGATCAAGTAGAATTTCTAACAATAAAAGAGAAACAAAATTTAACAAGCATTTTAATGGATGCAGAGAAAAGCATCTGACAGAATTCACTATCTGTTAATCTTTAACATGTTGGGGGAAATGGAGTACAAGGAGTGTGCTTCAAAAGTAGTAAAGGCCACGTATAATAAACCAACAACTAATGAGCTAAATGGTAAAAATAAAGCCTTGCTCTGAAATCTGATCAGGTCAAGGACACTGCTCTTCAGCTCATTTGTCTTAAACACAGTACACAATTGGTCAGTGCTTCATTCAAGCTGGATAAATAAATCAGGTACATCCAAAATAGAAAGATTAATTCATAATTTAATTCTTTTTGATGGCAAGATCTTATTTATAGAAAATATCAAATGCATCAAGAAATAAACAGAGCATCTGTAATAATTAGCAAGTTCAGAAAAAAATTACAGTGTCGAAAACACAAAATTGAAGCATTTCCTATGCCAACATAGAATTCTGTGAATCAAGAAAGTAATTCTAGGTTTAAACACACATATATAGGAACACATTTAACCAAACATATAGAAGTTCTCCATAATAAAATAATAAGACATTAAAAATTTCAAAACTATATCGGAGAGGTTAGAGATGAAGGAGAAAATGGGAAGTCATCTCACTCTCTGGGATTGAAATAATCAATGTTATTAAAATGTTCTTGCCTTAACAGGTTCAATTCAATTCATTTCAAAGGACTAATTGGATCCTTTACATAGATATATAACTCAATATTCAAATTTGTATACAATACAAAGCATCCAAATAATCAAAGCCATCTTAAGAAAAAAAAGAAAAATCAGAACTTTAAGTTCAGAAGTACTACATATCCTTTGCAATCATCAGCATACTGTTAAGCTAAACACAGACCCTTGGTACACCAGAACTGAACAGAAAAGCTAGAAGTAAATGCACAGCCAGTTTATTTTCAACAAAAGTTTCAAAACTATGGGTTAGAAATCATTTCTTTTCAATAAATAGTTTTGGGAGAATTAGATAGCCCCATTCAGAAAATTAAGCCAGGCACCCAATTTTAACTAATTATAGGTATTAATTCAATGCCTTCAAAACTTAATTTAGAGAAATTTTAATCCAGCAACATGGCTACTCTGTCAAGGTACCACACAATTTTAGTTCCTCTAGCTTGAAGACACAAACACCCTTAGTACACTCCTGTAAGACAAAATTATTTTATAGAAGGAAGCAGCCATGTTTGAAAGTGACTTCTAGTTGAGGGGAAGACAAAGTGAAATATCAGAAAAAGATTTGACAAAATGAGTCAGAGATAGGATATGCCCGTTTCTAAGAACAGATAGAGTGGGGAGGTTATTTGGGAATAGTGCAGGAAGAGTAGAGAGTTAGATCTGTTCAGTCAGTCCCCACAGAGGAAGTTCAATGAAGTGTAGTAGAGTTCAATTCATGCAGCAGAGGTAGCTGAAGCCAGAAAATAAGGAGTCAAAGATTAGAAAAAAATTACAAGAGTTAGTTTGAAGACAGAGCAATTCAATGAGAAGCTGAGAGACACCAGATTGAATCAGTCAACTTGGAGAGGAGTTTGAGCCAGAGCAGGTGAGGTGAACCTGCCAGCCAGAGTTCAGAAAGAGCCAGAAAGGGTGAACTTATTCAGTAATAAGCCTAAGAGTTAACAATTACATGAAGCAAAGAAAAATTACATTTACAACGTAAAGATAAGACTCAAACAATGAAAATGATTTTTCTTTTAAATAGTAAAGAAAATATTCAGAATACACAGATGATTAGTGATGTGTGTTAAATGATATTGTAAAAGAACAAGAGACAGAAGCTAATAATGACTTTAAACTAAAACAAAAAAGCAAACTTCATTAGAAACAACCCCCCTAAGAGTATACATGGAGGGGTCCATGGCTCCAGCTCCATAGGCAGCAGAGGTTTGTGTTATGTGACATCAGTGGGAGCGGAAGCCCTTGGTCCTGTGGAGGCTTGATGCCCTCGTGCAGGGGGATGCTAGAGCAGTGAGGCAGGAGTGCATCGTGGGTGGAGGGGCACCCTCATAGAGACAAAAAGGGCAGGGAATGGGGTGAAGAGGATTGCAGAGGGGAGATAGGAAAGGGGAGCAACATTTGCAAGGTAAATAAATAAAATAATTATATTTTAAAATGCATTAGGGGGTGCTGGAGTGATGTCTCAGAGGTTAAAAGCACCGAATGCTCTTCCAGAGGTCCTGAGTTCAATTCCCAGGACCCACATGTTGGGTCACAATCTTCTATTATGGGATCTGATGCCTCCTTTCAGTGTGCCTGAAGACAGCTACAGTGCACTCATGTAAATAAAATAAATAAATCTTAAAAATAGAAAATATGAATATATATATATATATATATATATATATATATATATATATCAAACTTAGTGGTAAAAATAAAATTAATTTAAATTCTGTCAATATTATTTCAATCGATTTTTAAAATGTGGTATTGAGTTCAATGTTCAACATTGCTAGCCCTAAAAATTCAAAACTGCCTTTTTACTCTGGTAAGAAAGGTTACATTCATAAATACTAAAATTAGCAAAGCCTATCACTAGGATAGAAAAACAGTGAAATTAACACGCCTTATTAAGAAATGTTAAAATATCAACAATTTTAGAAATAAGCATATGGGTTCCTAAAGAATAAATAAATGAATGAATCAACAAGCAAACAAACCTACTTTATCTTAGAGATGACCCACTCCAACATCTATTACCTAGGGAGATGAAGTAAGTGAGCTGAGGAGACATTTGCCCTCCACATTCATTATCATTGCACCCACAATAGCCAACAACTGAGAGCAAGCTAAGTGTCCATCAGTCTCTGAACGAAGACAACAAAGATGGTTTGGACACATAAACAATAGAATGCTACTTGGCAATGAAAGACCATTCTATCAGGTGATCAGTTGTCAGAACTGAAAGTCATTTTGTATAGAAAAGTAAGCCAGAGTCAGAAAGATAGATGTGATCTCACTCACATCTACAAAGACCCGCTGCCCTCCTGAAAACTGAGAGAGGTGGTTCTCAGAGGGAGGGAAGATTATGTAGAAGTGCATAGAAACTTGAATCAATGGGTAGGAGGTTATATTTACACAAAAAGCAAGTTCTGATGCAGTCATATAGACAAGATGAGCAACAACAAAAATAATCAACTCCACAATTCAAAAATCTAGGAGAATGAAGGAGTTTTCTTACCATAAAACTATAGAGCTGTTAAAGTAGAAACTAATATGTTTAGCCTGATTTAAATATTATATTTTACATACAAAATTATGCACACTGTGTCTAAATGTGTTTTGTTACTCCCTTCATATGCACAATCCATATATTACATACATATTTAAGATAATTTTATATAATTTTTATATAATTTAATATATCTTTTTTTGAAAGTAAAGGAAAATAAATTAAACATAAACTTAATTTTAAAATTTACAACACAGTATGAACTCCTGTGATACTTTTTGACTTTTTATTCAAAAGATTATTCATGTATAAAAACAATAATTAATTTAATACTGTTTTATATGCCTTTATTCATGATATAAATTACATTTACCATGGGCATTATTTGTTCATCTTGTTTAAATTTCCCTGTAATATTTTAGTACCTGAAGCTGAAATTTAGTTCTCAAAATGTACTTATGCAAGTGAATGGGAGAATGTATGAGAATATACCAAATGCATATAAGTTTGAAAAATATTCTCTAATACAAAACAGTGGCATGTTGTTCATAGTTTCAGAACAAAAAAATGGACTTAATGAGGTAGTGTTTTTATTTTTGGTTTAAAAAGCTGTGTGTTTTTCCTTATGAAGTCCAAATGAGAGTAAATGGATAGTGACTATTTTCAATACACATTAAAAATTTGGACTTTTTGTATCACAACTTTCCTTAAAATAACTGAGTTGTCAAAAAATATCCTGCTAATATTCTGATATTCATAGGCAAACAATGGGTTAAACTTTAGCAGTTTTTAAGGAATCCAGCAATAATTGATTTGTGTGTTTTAAAACACTATGAAACCATTCAAAGTAAAGCCAAAGCCAATTTTATTCTCACGAATGGACTTTTTCAATTAATATTTTGAATAAATGTCTCAGAAAAAAAAATGCCGTGAATGAACAGCCAGGCGTATGGCCTAGATCCCATTGGCAGTTGTCATGGATGCCAAATCTTCGATTCAGAATCAGGCTTCCCACAGAGGACTCTTCTCTCATTGGACGCACGCCTGGTTTATCTAGTTGGCTGCCAACTAATTGCTGGGACAACAGATGGGTCTATTCAATTGATGTTCCTACCTGCCAAATAAGGCTACAAAAGCATCACACTAAACAAAGTACCCACCAAAATCAGCATTTCATCAAATTGGTCATATAAATATGGAGAATTTTCGTCCTTTCTCAACATTTTAATGGTAGAAAATTAGAAGAAAGGAAAATTGTCTGGGTTGGGAAAATTTGTTCAAGGTTCTTTTGTGGGCTGAACAATGAAATATCTAATGAAAATAAATGTATCCTAAATGATTAGTGCCACTGGTAATTAAATAGATGGCAGGCTAGCCAAAATTTGTTTCTTTGTTGTTAGGTTTAATTTTAACTTGAGTCAAATCTGATAGTCAATGAGCACAGTGAGTTAGTAGGGTTTGACTCTAAATAATACTATTGCTGCACTTTGTTTATTTTAGAATTCTTTAAATATCTTTTGATGACTTAAATTCATTCCTTCACAAAGCAGCAACCCTCCAATTTCTTCATGAAATCCTCACTGATTCCAGAGGCCTTCTAAAGTTGTCTTCAAATGAGTGTCAGCCATCATTCAGCACCCATTATACAGTAAATTTTGAACTATCTCTATGTGGATCAATATCAATTTCCAGGCTAACAACCCATGGAACTTAATCTACAGTATTCTTATTTGAACAGAATGCAGTATGTCAAGAGCCAGGATCAGAAATCATACAAGTAAATGAGAATGAGAAAACTCATGTAGGTATGTTATTTAAATTATCAGGGGCCAATAAATGTAATAATTTATGTAGAGATTTAAATCAATATTCATTAAATTTCTGCTGTGAACTTTATTGGAATTTTTTTAATTTACTTTTTTACTTTCTTGTGTCCATGATTGATTTCAAGACTATCACTTGATAGGTTTACATAGAAATGCAGGCCTACATGAAAGATTGATTCTTACAATTGAACAACTACTCCCAAACAAACATTTGCCCTATATGGATTGATAAAAATAAGCGTAAGTGCTTACTTAAAATTTTCCATATAATTTAAGAGGTAGTCAATAATGAATAGTGCTGGATAAACAGAGTTTTTGAAATTATTATTATTGAATATTACATTTAATTTCCTATTTGTCACTGGCTCTTTTACTTTTAAAAACTGACACTGAATTTACAGAAAGTAAATCATAAAACATAATGACTATTGAACCATAGGAAACAGATTTATAATATTCCTATATTTCTCTGTTCATAAATTTTACTACAGGAACAGATTATCTCAATAAAATTAAAGTAAATAGTATAGTATGAAAATCATTATTTATAAACATTTAAATTCAGTGTGAGACTTTCCCTAATATATACCTGAGTTACAATCAGATTTTAGGCTAGAGAAATATACCCATGTATTGGCTGGTTTTGTGTGCCAACTTGACCCAAGTTAAAGTCGTCAGAGAGGAAGGAGCCACAGGTGAGGAAATGCCTCCATGAGATACAACTGTAAGACATTTTCTCAATTACCGCAGAATGATTTTTGAAATTGGACTAAATATATTGTTAATTATGTTATGACTACAGGGACAGCTTTGGGACTGAAGAAAAGAAAGGTCAAATTTAGGAATAAGAACCACTAATATTTACTCACACGTTTGTGTCCATAAACATCAAAGCTTTTAACACAATCAGAACTGCAATCCTTAATAGATAAATGGTAAATTTTAATTAATTAATTAATTAGAATTTTAACAAAAATTGAAGGCAAAAGTATTATCTCAGGACCACGAAGACCACGTTCTTAGAACAAAGGGAAAAGACCTTGGTGGCTAGCTTTGAGAATATAACCTATCTTTAGCAAGGCAGAGAAGGGGAGATGGGCAAGGCCTGCCAGGGCTGCTTGCTCAAGATATTTATGTCCCTTCAGAAAACCTCTTTGAGCCAGGTGGTGGTGGCACATACCTTTAATACAGCACTTGGGAGGCAGAGGCAGGCGAATTTCTGAGTTCGAGGCCAGCCTGGTCTACAGAGTGAGCTCCAGGACAGCCAGGGCTACACAGAGAAACCCTGTCTCAAAAAACATAAAATAAAATAAAATAAAATAAAATAAAATAAAATAAAATAAAAATAAAAAAAAACCTCTTTGAGAACATCAAGTTAATGGTCAGAGGACAGAGTTGTACCACAGCATGAGCCTCAAGAGTGAAATTCCAAGAGTCCTTTTCATACTTCACATATTCTGTCAACCTGCCACTAGAAAAGGGTCTCTTCAGCAGATTTGTGTACCAGAAAAGGTCTCAGATTTGCTGAAGTCGAGCATGAACAGTCTTTCAATCAAGGGTAGAATCGGTGCCTATACTGAATTTTCCCAGTGATTTATTTTTATGTTTGATGCAGCTATTGATAATCTTGGTGATCTATAATATATTCAATGAGACATGACACAGCGTAAGTCATAGAACTAAGAATGACAATGTTTTTCTCATTGGTCAGGGCCTAGAAAGAGCATGAGAACTAGAGAAAAGATTAGATTAGAATATTTTAGAGAGAAACCTGAGGTGGAGGAGGGGCACACAATATCCATGAACCTTGAGCACTGGCTGAAGACATGAGGTTTCAAACTTATACACAATTTGTGTCTGTGCTAGGAGACATCTGTGATTGTTTTCATATGTCAGCTATTATAGGAATGTGTTTGAACCAAGAATGATTTCAAAGACTTCTGAGATCAAAGACTTCTCTTCCTGTCACAAAGAGATATATTGTTGCTGCCAAGTAGTCATGAACACAGAGGAGAAAGTTGAGCCAGTCAATTGTTGGTAAGGTAATTATTATTGGGAAGTAGAAATCTGTTTTTTTTGTGTGTGGATATTTTATTTATTTACATTTCAAATATTATCTCCTTTCCTGGCTTCCCCTTCCCAACCTCCCCATCCCATCCACTCACCCCTGCTTCTATGAGGTTGTACCTCCAGCCACCCTCCCACTCCCACCTCACCAACCTGGCATTCCCCTACACTGTGGCCTTGAGTTTTCACAGGACCAAGGGCCTACCCTCCCATTGATGTCAGACAAGGCCATCCTCTGCTACATATGCAGCTGGAGCCGTGGGTCCCTCCATGTGAACTCTTTGCTTGGTGGTTTAGTACCTGGGAGCTCTGACTTTAAAGTATAGCTACTTCCAGCTCAGATTTGACACACAAGTGAGGATGGTATTTGATTTTCCTGACTCACGGTGTAACTAAGTATTACTGTTGCTTTGGTCACCCATGCCAAGTTTCCAAAATAAGGACTCTGAGACTTCTTATATATTAACAAATATGTAGGCCAAAATCCTTAGATCATTCCTTGTGTAGCTCACAATTTAATAATCCTGTTATTCTATTCTGGGTTCTGCCATATGACTGATTACATGGGCCTCAGGTTTTTGCTACTGTGTCCACCCAAGTTCTGGGGAGGAATCCTTCCCTTTGCCTGTCTCTGTCCCAGAAATCCAATCTTTCTTTACTAGATGTTCTACTATTACTCCTGCCTCAGCTCATTGGAAAAAAGCTTTTTTGTTGATAGGTGAAACTTTTTTTTTTCTTTTTTTGGTTTTTCAAGACAGGGTTTCTCTGTGTAGCCCTGGAACTCACTCTGTAGACCAGGCTAGCCTCGAACTCAGAAATCTGCCTGCCTCTGCCTCCCGAGTGCTGGGATAAAAGGTATGTGCTACCGTACCCTGCTGATAGGTGAAACTTCTATTCAGTACACGATATTATCTCTACTGCCAAGATGGCTCAAGAGATCAAAATATATGGGCTTTATTATAAGCATTTAGTTAATAAAAGTATGAAGATACATAACTCAGGGATCATTCACAACTATGGTTTTAAACTATCAGTGCATTTGTTTTTGTGGAGATTGTTCTTTGAAAATACTATCTGCTGCTTCAGGTGGCAGTATTTCAGTAACACTGGTAAACAATGCTATTTATGAGGCTTTTGTACTTCCAATGTTAAAAATAATTATCATACTTGTGACTACACATGCATACACACATATAGTCACACAAATGTAGGGGTAAGAGAGTGTATTACAACCATCATCTTATAAAGACAAACTAGTTCATTCCTATTCCTGATTAAACCTGTTTCTCAAGGACTGGACTATATTCCACCTGTAACCTTAGCAGGCACTTTTATACTGCAGGTTCTGGGAATGGTAATCATGCCTTTGTTTCAATAGGTGCTTATAAACATCTTGTAGCCCTACATTTGTTTCAGAAGAGTGGTTATGGATACTTTGCTGTGACTACCTGCTAAACCCATCTTGCAACAATGTCACTGTTTCATGAGTCCCTTAAGAGTAACTCCTTATGATGTTTACTTCCTGTATCCCCACCTATTTTGCTGACCAAAATCCCCATTTTTAAAGCCCTCTACCACTTAGCTCTTTAAAAGCTTTCTCTTCCTCACATCCAGTATTGAGATCTCCAACCCTGCCTTGATGGGTTAGGGGGAGCGCTGCAGCCAGTGTACAGGTATAAATAAGCATGCTTTGATTAATTGCTTGCTTTAATTAATTTGGCCATGATGATTTGGGTCAGTGGTCTTTCTCCTCAGAACTGTGGGGTTAATATTAACTTTTTCCTTAGAGCAATTTCTTTCATTTAAGATCCCATTTGGATCGTATTGAAGAAGTATTTCTGTGCTAGAACACTTGCTTACCAAGGACTTGTCTCTGGCTTCAGTATGTAGCATAGAAAACAAGAAGATAAAAATCATATATTTTCTGTTGGTAAAGCCAATTCTGCTTTCAGTGGAAACCAACAGATTGGGAAGGGATCTTTGCCAATCCTGCATCCAATGTACGGCTAATGTCCAATATCTGCAGAGAACTTGAGATGCTAAACTCCAGAGAATTCTTAACTGAGGAATATGGAATGGCCACATAGTACCTAGAGAGGTGTTCGACCTCCTTGGTCATCAGGGCCATGCAAATCAGGGTAACCCTGAGATTCCACCTCACTCTAGTCAGAATGACTAAGATCAAAAACTCAGGTAACAGCAGATGCTGGCAAAGATGTGGAGAAAGAGCAACACTTCTCCATTGTTCACCATGGGATTGCAAGCTGGTGCAACCCCTCTGGCAGTTCCTCAGAAAACTTTATATAGTACTGCCTGAGAACCCAGCTATACCACTCCTGGGCATATACCCAAAAGAGTCTCCAACACGCAATAAGGCCACATGCTCTACTCGGTTCATAGCAGCCTTATTCATAATCGCCAGAAGCTAGAAACAGCCCAGATGCCCTTCAACCGAGGAATGGATACAGAAAATGTGGTACATTTACACAATGGAGTACCACTCAGCTATTAAAAACAACAACTTCATGAAATTCTTAGGCAAATGGGTGGAATGAGAAAATATCATTGTGAGTGAGATAACCCAGTCACAAAAGAACACACATGGTATGCAGTCACTGATAAGTGGATATTAGCCCAAAAGCTGGAAATACCTACCTTATAATTCAGAGACCACATGAAGTTCAAGAAGAAGGAAGACTAAAGTGTAGTTATTTTGGTCCTTCTTAGAAGGGGGGACAAAATACTTACAGGAGAAAATACAGAGACAAAGTGTGGAGCACAGAATGAAGGAAAGGCCATCTAGAGACTGCCCCACCTGGGGATCCATCCCATATAGAGTCACCAAACCCAGACAGTGTTGTGGATGCCAACAAGAACGTGCTGACAAGAGCCTGATATAGCTGTCTCCTGAGAGGTTCTGCCAGAGCCTGACAAATACAGAGGCAGATGATGCTCATAGCCAACCATTGGACTGAGCACAGGGTCCCCAGTGGAGGAGTTAGAGAAAGGTCTGAAGGAGCTGAAGGGGTTTACAACCACATAGGAGGAACAACAATATCAACCAACCAGATGCCCCAGAGCTTCCAGGGACTGAATCACTGACCAAAGAGTATACATGGAGGGAGCCATGGCTCCAGTGGCATATGTAGCAGAGGATGGCCTGGTTGGATATCAATGGGAAGAGAGGCAGGCCCTTGGTGTTATGAAGGCTTGATGCCCAGTGTAAGGGGATGCCAGTGTGGGGAGGCCAGAGTGGGTGGGTAGGTGGGGGAACACCCTCATAGAAGCAGGGGGAGGGGTGTGAGGTAAGGAGTTTCCAGAGTAGAAACTGGGAAAGAATATAACATTTGAAATGTAAATAAAGAAATTATCCAATAAAGGAAAAGAAAGGACAAAAAGAAAGTATAGACTTCTGATTATTTTCTTGAGATGTAATTTTACTGGTGTGTGTGTGTGTGTGTTGTTGTTGTTGTTGCTGTTGTTGTTGATGATGGTTTTGGTCTGGAAGCTGCGAAAACTTATTTCAGATATGGAAGCTTAAGAATGGAAGGTTTATATAAAGTTTGCAAGACCAAGGGACCTCTAGGGCCAAGAAGTGGGAGTGGGTGGATAGGGGAGCAGGGGCGGGGGGAGGGTATAGGGAACTTTCAGGATAGCATTTGAAATGTAAATAAAGAAAATATCTAATTAAAAAAAAAGTAGGAACTAGAAAACAAACTTGAAAAAAAAAATCGAAAGTTTACATTCTGAGTGATAAGGGAGTGTGCCAGTTAAGGGTTTGAATCTGATACCTGGAGTGATATTGCACATTTTTGAAGGATGGGAACGGAACGCAAGGGGGTGCAGCGTTATTTTATAGGTCCCTAATTCATTCCCTTAGACTTTAGCTCTGGAGTTCAGAGTGATAAAGGGACAAAGGAGAGGGTCACCAACATGGAACTTATTTAACCTTGCCAACAAGCTCCTGGGCTGGGGCCTTGAATTTAGTTTCTGTCTGTGATTAAATGGAGTCTAAAAACAAAATGGTAGAACTTAGAATAAGTTTCTTTTGATTCTTCTCAACAGTGTGTGTGTGTGTGTGTGTGTGTGTGTGTGTGTGTGTGTGTGTGTGTGTGTGTGTGTGTGTGTGTGTGTGTGTGTGTGTGTGTGTGTGTGTGTATGTGTGTGTGTATATGTGAAATTCTAGGGAAAACATTTTCTTCACATACTGAATATGTTACCCACTGATTCTGGAGTTATTGCTACCAGTAAAATTTGCCCTTACAAGTTTGAAAATAATCATTACATTTTGGTATATATCTCTAGTACAGGAGAAGAAAGCATTAGTTTATATTATTTTCATTGGGAATTTTCTATTTTGTACATACAAGATTGTTTCTTTTATACTAGAAATAGTTATTATGTCTTCATCCTATACAAAAAGTTCTTCTCCGCTAGGTTAGCAGGTAACCAACACCATTGAAATATGTTTTCCATGGCTTTGTCTTGTGTTTACTTTATTGCTCCAGTATTTCATATCTGCTCATTCTAAAATTATGTCAGATCTTTGGCTTAACATGCACAACTTGAATTTAATATATCATCATTATTGAGTAATTAGATTATTAATGTGGAGATGATTTTAAATATACTGGGTCATTTTAATGTTGTCATTACTCTTCAGTAAGTTATCTATAAAATGTTAATTGTAGTAATGTAACTATGGTGATGCTTTTTTGTCTCTGAATTCACTTCAAGTTTAAAATTATCACATACATTGTCTACTTATTGGTAAGAGATTTGTAGGATGTTATGCTCATTAGTTTTAAAAACTTTTTCAATCCAAATCTTGATTTTTAAGGAATGAAAGTAGGATCAAGCTTTATGAAATTCAAAAGCCCATTCCAAGGGACACATCTCCTTAAGGAAGTCTCTATAAACTATACGTTCTACAAACCCTCCAAACAGTGTAACCAATGGGTAACAAATACTTAAATATATGAGCTTTTGCCATGTCAAACTACAATACCAACTAATATGAGGCTCAAAGAATGAGAGTTGTGGAAATAGCTCAGTGGGTAAGAGTACCACCTCAGCCAACACAGAGACCTCTTCCATGGCTCTGCGTGCCTTATCCCCTTTGTTATAATATGGAGACAAATACATCTAATGAACTAGTGGTTAGTTATATTTAGCCTATATGGTCAGCTTGTAGTTCTAGAAATGTCTCAAAACAATAATTCAAGACAATTATACAAACACACACACACACACACACACACACACACACACACGCAGCAAAAGTAAATAAAATGCATACAGGGATCTACTGCATACACAAAATTAATAACAAGGGAACTTAAATCTTGAATAATGTACTTTGGATTCATCTTTTTAGTGAATGATCAGCTTATTGATTCTGTATTATAGTCTTTAAAATAAACTAAACATTAAAGAAAGGTAACTTTTACTGTTACTAAGAATTTCATTAAATATAAACTAACTTTGCTAGTAAATGTGTATTTAAAATATTTAACTTTATTTTATGACCATTTGTTTTGGACAGTGAGTAATAAGTATAATTTCCCATGTGTCACTGGCCACATTTTATCATGTTTAGACTTTATTTGTCTTATCATTTCTTCATTCCCTGAAACAGGACAAAGACTTGGACCTTCATTTATTTTGAAAAGACAAATCACAATCAATGCTGTTTTGGACTTGGTTCTCATTATTTTGTTTTGGTCTGAGTGACTTTCTCTCAATTATTCTAGCCCTAGTATCGACCACTCTGTAACGGCAGTCTCAACAGCATCTACTTATTATTGCTCCACTAATCTTAATGAAACTTTCTCAAGTGGTAGGCTTTTTCATGTTCTTCTTTTTAGTCTCATCAATGAACTTAACAATAGTTGAATAGCATTTGGTTTGTAATAAGTGTAAATAATAAATTACAGAAACACACTTGTCTTCTATACATCTGTTACAGGTTCTCAGGATTCTTGATCATTTTCAAACATCTTTTTTGAAACATCTTTGAAACTATAACCTCAATCGTTTCCTGGGTAAGATAGGACATTGATAGATCATTTTCAACCATACAGAATACAACTCTCCAGTGATTATGGAAGTATGGAGAATAAATCTTTATGTGGAATTCATTTTTAATATCATACCCTGGAAGACTACCTCCAGCTAAAACCTGGAAAGAATAAAATTAATCTGATAAGGACCAACTACTGGCTTGTGTCACTGCCTTTTGTGGTCTAGTGATTCTATAAAAGATGAAGTAGGACACTGAGAAAAAAGATAAGTCAAAAATGGCATTTATTGATTCCTTAAGAATGTCTTTTATCAGGTTAAAGACTCAAAGTAAGCCACAGTCTTCCTCCTCCAGCATATAAGCTTCCAGAGTCTCAGTAATTAGAAGTGACAACAACTGATGCTCTAACGCTTCCTTGGAGAAATCTTCTCTGATATAATTTAGCTTCTCTAATTCATTATCTGTTAGTTTTATAAAATTAAGAATTATGAGATTTTGTACTCTGTGCATGTGGAAAATGGAAAACAAAGAGCTTGCATTTTAAGACATTTTTATGAAATGTACCAAGTCAGAATATCAGCTGATTTCAAGATTCCAAATTTTGGGTCCAATTTTTTTTTTTAAATGTTACATCGACATTCACTGTCAAGACTCCTATTTTTCATATCAAAATATTAATTTTTTTCTAAAATGTACCATGATAATTTTATACATTTTTCACTTATAAAAGTATTTTATTATTAAATAAATGTAAGTCTTGACAATCCCATACACATTGCAAAGCACTGTAATTACTCTAGCATATACACTCTTATGCCTCCCTTCCTCCCATGACAACCCTCAACACCAAAACCTTTCTCACACTGATGTCCTTCTGTTTTGTTTTGTGACTCACTGGGTTTAACCAAAGTTATAGGTTTGAACGTGAAATTGGAAATATTCTCTGCATCTTGGTGACCTCACCAGTGGGTAGATAAACTGAAGGTACTATTTCCCCACTCCTAGAATCTTCTAGTAGCCAATGGTTTGTGAGGAAAGGTTAAGACCAGAGGAACTCTTCCATGTCTTTGACTGCTTTCTGACAGACCCTGTCACGCAGTCAGTTTGAGTAATGCCATCCTCTATGAGTTCAAGCCTGCAATGTTCATAAGACGGTAGCTCACAGCTTTTAACTCTGGGCTCTTGTTTCTTTTTGAGATTTAAAGGGGTTCTATGCTTTTCTTGGGGCAAAACCCTTGTCACCTTGTACCTTGAAAAACTTCCTAGTAATTTTGCATTTGTCATTATTCACTGCAAAGATGGGCATTTCTTTCTTTCTTTTTAATAGGGTAGGATCCTGTTTTAACTTTATTTTTTAATCCTATTTTTAATGAAGGTTCCTAGATCCTTTAACCTCCCTTGTAGCCCACCACTCACCAGAGGCAGTGGAAAAGAAAGGTCATGAGGAAAAAGTAGACCTGTTAAGAACTTCTGGTGTTCCTGCACTCCTGCTGGTCCCTCCTGCTGACTTGTGCCAAGGCTGAGGCCTGACTGTCCCTGCTAGGTAATACCACTGCTATTGATTCCCATTTGCTGTCCCAAGTCTACAGAACTGGACTGCTGGTGTATCCATGAAGTGTGTGCGAGTGGATGGACCTGCCACTGCTGACCCATGAACTGAACTGCCAATTTCCAGACAACAGGGATGGGAGTTGCTCCAGAGATAGACATTTCTAAGGATGAGAACAACATTTGTCTAAGGGTATCAACATGGATATTTGCAAGGCAGATTGATGCTATGTCATTTTAATAAAATGACAGTAGTACGTTCTTCTGTGTTGTCTGTGATTTCCTGAATCACATGTTGGTTGATGTGGTTAATAGTGTCAGATACACCAACCTTCCTACATAGCAGGTCTGAGATCTAGTCAGGTAGATCTACCTCTCATGACGATCTACCATACTTACACATGGAAGTGTACCTTGCATGGCAGGTGAGAATTGACATTCATATACAGTTTTTAAAATCAGAGCTTGGGAGTAAAAGTCAGATTTCTTTTATTTATCACAGTGTATATGAGTACTAATGATGGTTATACAGTTTGCTCTGGTTTTAGATTTGGTTGTAAAAAAATGCAAGTTCTGATTCAGCAGGCTAATATAATGAATGGGGAAGATTTGTATATCTTCTGAAATTTTATGATTTGATATTTCTTGTTGAGCTTTTGATGATGGATATTATTTGCCTTTGAAATCACCTTTCAAGTTACTTGGGATTAGTGTTTTATTACATTGATCTTCAATATATGATGAGCAGAGCTTCCCCTTCCTCTCCTCTCCAAGGCCTCCACCTCTCCTCTCGCCCTGAATCACTCCTCCTCATTTTCCCTTCAGAAAATAGCAAGCCTCTAAGGAATCTGAACCAAGCACTGAATAACAAGATATTAAACTGCTCTAAGTGTATTTTATTTTTTTAATTAAATAAGTTAATTTAGTGTCATTAGCATACCGAGTTTGTGCTGCAGTATATTTTGACATAAGGAGTCCCTTTCAAAGTCAACATTACACTTATTGCTTAGTTATGATCAGTGTCCATCTCAATTTTTTTGTATATTTTTGTGTCTGTATATACATAGGTGTGTAGGCATGTGTGTATGCAAATAAGTATGCATGTACACTTGTGAAATTGATAAAACAGATGGGTGGGCCTAACCAGTGTGTGTGTGTGTGTGTGTGTGTGTGTGTGTGTACGTGTGTGTGTGTGTGTGTGTGTGTGTGAATGTGAGTGTGTGTGCATGTATGTGCCTGACTTTTTTCTTTTGTTTACCTTTTCTTTTCCCTCTGGATATCAAAGAGTTAATGAACCCTGAGCTGCTTGCCTGGAAAGCAAGGGGTCCTGAGTCAGAGAGAAATGTCCTGGAGAGGTGGCTAACCCTATTTTCTTAATCCTCTGCTGCCATCAACAAGAGTCAAATTACCTGAAGCCAACCCTCTGGGTCACAGAGTAGCAAGTAATTAAAGAAGAAGATAAATTACCAATAGTAAATAACTTTTGCCCCCTCGATAGCCAATGCCATTCCCCTGTCTTCCTTTGAGAAATAGGTGCTGAGCTGTACATCAGCACTGTGTGTGTGTATGTGTGTGTGTGTGTGTGTGTGTGTGTGTGTGTGTGTGTGTTCTGAGTGAATATGCCCACGAAGACCAAAGAAGGAATTAGGTTCCCTGAAACAAGAGTTCCAGGTAGCTATGAGGATGGTGGAAACTGAACACAACTCCTTTGATTGAGCTGTAAATGATGTTAATTTTCCAGCCATCTCTTCTATTCCATAATTCTTAAATAATTAGTCATTAAACATTAATTAAATAATTGACAGTATTGCTCTTCCTTGACAAATAATTGAGAAGAAGCTGTCATGGATTACAGTCTAAGGAAATAATCAGATGACATTATGATGACTAGGCTATACTTTAGTGACATAAATAAATAACCCAAAAGTTTAAAATATATAGTTATCAATAATCTTTAAAGCTCAATTAAGTTTTGAGAGCACTTGGAAGAGTCACCCAAGACTTAGGGGATAGAATGTGTAGTCCTGAGGAATAGCACTGAGGTGGAAGATGGAAGAAATTCAGTACTGCAAAGTGGGACAAAAGAGGAGGGTCATTCATGATATGACAATAGATTTATTATAGCAAAGCGTGACACTTGCAACGGGAAGGGCCTATGTTGAGAATCATGGTGGACCAGAGTCAGATCACACTAATGCCAAGTTTGTTTAACAAAGGCAACTTTCAACCAAATTGAAAACAACTCTGGGAAGACATCTTGTGAAGTGTGTATTTCAGTGCTGCTCACCCTTTTATTCCTTCCACAAAATGATGTAGAGTATAGAGAGATCACTGTCTATAACTGATGGACCAGTCTGAGATCATAGGAGATGCATATAGCTTTAGAGATCTCAATGGAAAAAAAGAAAAAAAAAAAGTAAAGTTGATCCCAAAGAGCAAAAATATATTGGTTTACTTTTCTTTGTTTTTGTATCATAGTCCAAAATGATCCTTTACAATAAACAATATGTTTTCTATATCCAGAGACACAATGGTAGGCTGACAGGGTAGGTAAGTCATAGTTGGGTAAAACTAATGGTTTTATAGTTGGTAACAAGCAGTAACTAAATGGAATAAAATCAACATTTCACTCTTAAAGTAAATAGAATTACAGAAACCTAATCACGATAACTGTCATATTTTAAATAGTAAATTAATATCTAAACTACAGAGAAAAGTTACTTAATGTATACAAAGTTTTTCAAACTTTTATTATTGAAAGCAAACAAGGCTAAAAGATTAACAGAATATTTGAATTACATTGTCACTGATAAGTAAGGAACATAGATTGCAATCAACTTAACATGATGGAGACCACCAGCAAACTTATGAAAATATTAAGTTTAATTATATAAAATGAAGACAAAAATGTCATTTTTAAGTCATTTTAATATTATTTTTGAAACTCCCACCATCACAAGCCAAATAAAATTATGAATAATCTACACAAAATCAGGTTAAAATAAAATATTCATTGAGATTTGTTCTCATAAATTTCTTTTACACAATGAAAAATTTACAACTTGGTAAATTATAAAGTACAATAAAATGTGGACTATTAAGTTCTTTTAAAAATTATCTTAAAGTTATAATCTGCTAGATTCTCCCATTTGTCTGTAGCTTATCTAAAAGAAACACTTAAAGGAAGCCAGGGTAAAGATGGCATCCTCCATCCTCTGCCAGCCTCAATGAAATAATGCAAACAAGGCTGAAAAGGTGATTCCAGGCTTGTTTCATATGACCATTTGACGATTCCAAGTCAGCTCACACAAACTCTCTGGAGCATGTTATTACACCCAGTGAGTCTCATCCAAAGGTAAAATCCCCGCTGAGTCTTAAAATATAGTATTGCTGTGGCAATCACAATTGTGAGTTTACTCATTTGGTACATTCCTGTTTAGGCTGGGTGCGAGGGGACCAACAAAACATCATGGGGCGGACCATCCCTTCAGAGTGCTCATTTCCATTCCTTGCCTCTACTATCACAGACGCTGTTATACACATGCTAAGTTCTCTGTAATGCCTCTCCTCTGCTATTTACTTATTAATAGTAAATCTCTTTCATTGAGTAATTGATTTATTTACTAAATATCACAATCGCAGCTGCCTCTCCTCCAAGTCCTTCCCTCTCCCCACAGCTCCCTTACAACCCCCTCTATTTCTCTCCAGAGAACAGCAGGCTTCCTTGACATATCAAGTTGCAGTAGGACTAGGTACATTTCTATTGAGACTAGATAAGGCACTAAGTGCAGTAAGGGGAAAGGGATTAGAGGCAGGCAATAGAGTCGGAGACAGCCCCTTCTGCTGTCAGCAGTCCCTCATGAAAACATGCTGTATGTCTGCTACATACGTGTAGGGGACCTAGGTCCAGCCCACGCATGCTCTTTGGTTGGTGGTTCAGTCTCTGTGAGCCTCTGTGGGCCCAGCTTAGTTGACTGTCTTTCGGTGTCCTTGACCGCTCTGGTTCCTCCCTTTCTTCCACAAGTCTACCCAAGCTCTGACTACTCTTTGCATCTGTTTTCCAGCTGCTCAGTAAAGCTTTTCAGATGGCAATTTCGCTACTCACCTATCTGCAAGTATAGCAGAATATCATTAATAGTGTCTTTGTCATAGAATGGGTCTCAAAGTTTGTCAGTCATTGGTTGGCGATTCCTAAAATTTCTGCTCCCTCTTTATACCTACACATCTTGTTAGCAGGAAAAATCATGTGTCAGAAGCTTTTGTGCCTGGGTTGTCGTGCCCATCCTTCCATTGGAAGTTTTGCCTGGTTACAGCAGGTGGGCAGTACAGGTTTCATATCCCGTATTGCTAGAAGTCTTTGTTTTAACCCCCCTCATAGATTCCTGGGAGTTTATATTGTCTTAGCTTTCTACCCTGTACCAGAGACAACCCCCATACACACAAATACACACATACACACATACACCCCCCCCCCCAATTCCTGTTCTCTCACCCAGTTCTGGGAAGCCTTTAAGGAAATGTGCAACATCCTTAGTCATCAGGGAAATCCAAATTCAAATGACTGTGAGATTATATATAATACCCACCATAATCAAGATCAAAAACTCAATTGACAGCACATGCTAGTGATGGTGTGGATCAAGGGGAACCCTTCTACATTGATGTGGGAATGTAAACTTGTACAACCACCTTGGAAATCTATTTGGCAGTTTCTCAGAAATTTTGAAATAATTCTACCTCAAGACCTAGCTATACCGCTCCTGGGAATATATCCAAAGATATTCTACTATACAACAAGGGGACTGTGTCACTAAGAGATGATGCCCCAGGTCTTTCCCTGTGGCTGAGAACAGGGAAGGAAAGGATTAGTCTCCGACTGGCAAAATCTTATCAGCACTGCACACTCAGGCTTTCTTCTCCTTGTGATTCTTCTGTAATGGCATTTTAGCAGACACTTTGTAGACCGAGCCTTCTGAGCTTTTTTTTTTTTTTTTTTTCAAATAAATTTGGGGTTCATTTCAAAATATTTGTGACAAGTAAATTTTGAATTATGTTTTCTCATAGCATCAATTTAGAGACCTGATCAGGAATGAAAAACGTGCATATGGAAATGCCTGGTGCTATCCAATGTGTAGGACACCAGTTCTGTTTAGGAGATCCCTGGAGAATCATGACTATGACACAGGTAGATGGTTTTGAGCTTGTGAAGCTGAAGAGCACAAGTGACAGGAAATGCTCTCCAATTTGAATCAGATGTTTTCTTACTAGTTATTGGCCTGAATCTCAGTGGCCACTTTTTTTCTGTCTTACCTCATATTTTTTCCTGGAAAATTCATGTTCAGGTATGTATATTAAAGTCATTTTTTGTTATTGTTGTTTCTTTTTCATTAAGTTTGACTTATTAGAAGGATTTTTGAATTTCTCTGAAAAAAATGCTGTCTTGGCATTTTGTGGTTCACTTATGCTTTGGGGACTAGAATTTATGAATATATTAAAATGCAAATGTAACACTGTTATTCAAAGCTACTTAGAGGATTGTTATGAAGGTGGCCTTGTTTGTCATAAAGAAAACAAAGATATTAGCTATAAAACTGTTTAAAATAGAAAAGTGAACAAAGTATAATAACTTTGGGAGGGGGTTGGGTGATGCTTCAACATATAAAGTGCTAGCTGTGTACCAGCATGAGGAACAGAGTTCATATACCAAGGGTTCATGCAAGGGCCATGTAAGGTGATGTTTACATGGATCTGCGCCACGGTGGATAAACACAGGGAGGTTCCCTGAATTCTGAGCCAACCTTTCTTGCCATAGCAGTGATCTGCATATTCACTAAGATTTTCTACGAGAACCAGGTGAAAAGCAGTGGATGAAAAGCCCTGATGTTGACCTTTCACACACATGTGAACATGGGTGCACCTATATACAAGCTTATATACATATATAATATGCATAGATGTTTTTGTAAAAACATCTTTTGGAGTAGAAAAAACATTCAGAGCCTCTAATGCTTACAAATCCTATAGCTTATCCATATAGCCAAGTGGCCTCGGCTGTATATAGGCTGTTTTAAATACAATTTAAACAACTTCTGTAATAGAAAAATCACTCAAAGCCTCCAATGCTTACAAATCCTGTAGTTTATTCATATACAGCTGTGTATAGGCCATTTTAAATGCAATTAAGATTCAACTGTCTATGAACAAGGTAAATTTATACTATCATGTGCCTCTTTTGAGGTCATAGTATAAGGAGATTTCTCATGAATTTGTTGATATTATTTGTAAATTGCAAAAGTGGTTTTAGCTGAAGATGGAATCTTTGGTAGCAACTCTCCTTGGATCAGAAAAATTTTTTACAAGGCTTTGCCATTGTTCTGAGTCTGGGGGAGCAGGATTCACATGACTTTGATCATGCAAACTAAACATTTTTTTTTTTTAGGATTTTTTTCTGCTCCCCCCCATGGCACTGTGTTCTTTATCATTCTTCTCACTTTCATTAATATAAATAAATAAATAAATAGACAAATAAATAAATAAATAGCCTTAGAAATCTAAGTTAGCAAACTCTCCATATATACTGCAAAAATCATGATAGCAAACAAGAACAATGTCCTATGAATTTTGTTTTTT
>NC_034602.1:72640428-72653474 GCF_900095145.1 Mus pahari | reverse complement strand
CCACTCCCCCTTCTTGGCCCTGGTGTTCCCCTGTATGGGGCATATAAAGTTTGCAAGACCAAGGGGCCTCTCTTCCCAATGATGGCTGACTAGACCATCTTCTGCTACATATGCAGCTAGAGACCCAAGCTCTAGGGATGCTGGTTATTTCATATTGTTGTTCCACCTACAGGGTTGCAGACCCCTTCAGCTCCTTGGGTACTTTCTCTAGCTCCTCTATTGGGGGCCCTGTGTTCCATTGGATAGCTGACTGTGAGCATCCACTTCTGTTTGCCAGACATTGGCATAGCCTCACAAAAGATAGCTATATCAGGGTCCTTTCAACAAAATCTTGCTGGTGTATGCAATAGTGTCTGCGTTTGGTGGCTGATTATGGGATGGACCCCTGGGTGGGGCAGCTTTTGGATCGTCCATCCTTTCGACCTATGGGTTTCTAAAAAACATTCTTTGCATTTTTAAAAGTAGAATTGAAAATTTTATAAATCCTACTAAGTTCAAGTTATCTACCAAAGTTTTTGTGATTGCATTGTTTATAAAATCATCAATACTAAGTTGTATAGAATATCAAATATATAATATTCAAATATATCATCGTCATTGCTCAGTAAGAAGCAGTAATGATTACACAGTCTAGGCTCAAAAATTTTGTCTTTCTGTGCTCACGCATAAGGAATTATAAGAAGCTTCTCATTTTGGTCAAAACTTTAGTAATTTTGGTATCTTGTTAGTTAGTGCTGAATCTTCAGCCCCAGCCAACTAGAAACAGAGGATCTTAATTCAAAATTACAACTATCTCCATAGAGTCTTAAATTTCCCTTTGAAACTTCAAAGGCCTCTGTTTTCTGAGCTGTCCTAGACACTTTATCTTCCAAGTTCCTACAGAACAGCTCATCAAGCATGGGGCACTCAACTGCTTTTCTTGTACAAATTCCAAAGTATTCCCCAGAACAATGTGTTCACGCCTGTCGTAGCAATACTCCACAATGTTTGTACAGACTTGTCTCAGCTAGGGTTTGTATTTCTGTGATGAAAAACCATGAACACAAAGCAAGCTGAGGAGGAAAGAGTTTATTTGCCTGAAACATCCATATCACTGTTCGTCATGGAAGAATTCCAGACTAGCAACTCAAATAGGACTGGACACTGGAGGCAGGAGCAGATGCAGAGGCCATGAGCAAGACCTACTTGATGGTTTGCTTGTCATAGCAAAGTCACCGCTCAGACTGCTGTCACAGAGAACCTGTAACCACTAGGCTAGGCGATAATCCTAGGCACAGGCCTTCCACCACTAATCAGCAATTAAGAAAAAACACCCTATGGCCAAATTTTATGGAGACATTTTCTAAATTGAGTTTTCTTCCTCTCAAATTAGTTTGTGTCAAGTTGACATAGAACTATTTAGTGTCATATCAGAGAAGAGGGGTAATCATAAATTTTATCAGCTACAAAATCTGATACCTAAGACAAGAGACCTACCTGCAAAATATACTGGTACAATAGTGGCACTAACATAGTATGAATAACCAACAACTTTTTGAATTGTCTACAGGTTGGTTTCAAACTCATAGGTATGGCTGCCTCTGCCTCAACCCTCTTCTGAGTGCTGGGATTAAAGCTCATGCCCTTACACCTTGCTAAGGCAATGCCTTTCTGTGAGTACATAGTCATCCACTAACCTGGTACTCATTATAAGGACCTAATTTTTCCCTCTAGTGAAGATGGAGAGACACTGCACAGACAGGTATAGTTAAGCCCATTAACATTTCAGTTAAACATGGTTCTCAATGTCAGAACAATACATTATACACCCAACTTATTTATAATCCTAAATTTAATAATGAGTTATTTGATATAACTAATCAATAAACACCTTAAAATTATTACTCAGTAGGTACCTAGAAAATTTAAGTAAATTATATTTTTGAGAGTATTGTAAAAATGTTTCTGACCGTATTTTGGCAGTAGTCACTGCCAAAAGGGCATAAATTAATTATTGCCAGCTAATGGGTAAACAATATTTGAGGGAAGAATGCTAATAGCTTGCTAAATCTGGATAAATGAGTATTGAAAAGAACAACAGTGCACTGGAATGCTGTAGTAGATGACATCAGAGGACTGTGAGTAAACAGACATTCATTAACCTGTCACTCATTATTAGGACCTAATCTTTTCCTCTAGTGAAGATGGCAAGACACTGCCCAGACTGAATGGAAGAGGAACATGAACTGACATTTTAAAGGGGTTCCCTTTGGCTACTGCACCAAAAATAAGCCAGCACGGAACAAGATTAGATCTGTGGGTCAGATTAGAGAAAGAAAAGATCAGAAAACCAGAATGATTTAAAAATGAGAGGTGAAAGGCTTCACTGGGAAAAGAAATTGTGACTATCTGACAGACAGAAAGGACAAGTTATCATCACTGAATCAGATTATTTTATGAAGGATTTACTTAGAGGTGATAAATATGGATTTAGGGTTGTCCATTTTAGTTACAATCAGCTTCCTGAGGTATAATCAACTTCCTGAAATATAAAAATAAAAATGTATGTACACACCACCATATACATATGTAGAAAAATAAGAAGGTGAAAGTTTAATGTGATGTTCTGCATATGGATTAATGTACAATAGTCAAGACATTGGCTTAGGCGAGAGAGAGCCTTGACTTCAGGCAGTCCTGATACTCCTGTTTCCCACACCCCGAGTTTTCTGGAATGGCAAGCACAGCAGATGGTCTGACAGTGTGTGTGGCTTCCCAGTGTGATGATGTTCACAAGGCTGCTTGGCATGGTGTGTGAGAACAGAATGCAAGACAAAGGGAAACGGTTGCCTGCTTACACAATCCAGCTCTCAGACGGGAAATGTGGACAGAGTTAACAAGCTTCCAGCTCGGCTCATGGGCACACTTTCCTGTCCAGTTGCTCGATCTGGATAAAAGCAGCCAAATTTGTAAGCATAAACGAATCACTTAATTTCTCTACTTACGTGACAGAAAGCTCTTTACCAGTACACTCTCTATTGCACCACCTTAAAAAAAAAAATGAAGAGCTGGCCTAGGATGCTGCTGAAATCATTTGAAGTCAACGTAGTTCCAATATATTCCAATATATTTTTTCTTAGTTTCATGAATATTCAATAGAAACTGATGTGAAACTTAGCGATTCTGCTTAGGTTTCCCGTATTCCGTATTTTTTACTGAAGCAGACATATACTTACATTATTCTTATCGAGAAATTTGATGTCTGAAGGTACATGTTCAAGTCTACTGAAAAGAACAGGCTAAGTTTATAGCTTTCATTTACTATTCCCTGGAGTCGCTAATGCTGCTCATCCAAACCAGAACTCATTATTAAGTTTAAAGACTCAACTCAAAATAATACTGAGCATTGTGATAAATAAAGCTTGACTTTCTTTAGCTGAGCTTCTTGGACTGAATAATGGAGAGGTCTGAGCTTACAAAATGTCAGCTTATGTTTGGCTTTTGAAATTATTTCTACATTTTCTTTAATATCATTTAATTACAAGTATTATTTAAACTATGATATAAATTACATAATATTTTAATCATTTACATATTTGCATTAACTAATTTATGCTTTGTTTTTCTAAGTGGTTTTGTGCATTTTAAAGTAAATGGATGGCTTTTATTCTACATAGGGGGAAGTTATAAAACATGACATTTTGATATTTGTGGGGAGATGATTGTTACAGTCAAGCATATTAATAATGGGTACTGTCACATAAATCAGTTTCTTCCTTTTTTATAGTTATTTATTTATTTTACATCCTGATTTTACCTTCCTCTACTCCAAGTCCCTCCCTCTTACCTCCTTTTTCCCACCATTCACTCCTTTTCCATTTATCCCCAGAGAATGGGAGCCTCTCATGGATGCCAACCAGCCTTGGCCTATCAAGTTGCAGTAACACTAGGTGCATATTCTTTATTGAGGCCAGACAAAGCATCCAGTTAGGGGATAGGGATACAAAGGCAGGCAGGGTAACCACTCTCTGCTCTGTGCCAGCTTATGTGTCCCACAGGAAGACTCAGCTGCATCTTGTGCATGCTCTGTTTGGCACCCCTATATAGCTATATAACACTGTGCATCCAGGTTAGTTGGTTCTGCAGGTTTTCTTGTGGTGTTTTTGACCCCTCTGGCCCCATCAATCTTTCTATCCCCTCTTCCACATTACTGGAACATTTGGCCATGGGTATCTGCGTCTGTTTCCATCAGTTGCTGGGCAAAACCTCCCTGATCACAGTTATGCCAGGCTTCTGTCTGGTCATAGGAGAAACATATTGTTTTGAAATTAGCACCTAAACTTATACTTCTCACTTCCATTTATAGTGCAATGATGTTAAAATTATAGTACAAAAACAAAATAAAACAAAAACAACAAAACCAAAAACAATGTAATATATTCCTGGTATTGAGAAATATCCAGTAGAATATAATGTGTAGTTAGGGTATCATTTCTATCATTATACTATCTCCATTATGTTCATTTAAATACTTTCTACATGTGTGTGCCATTTAGGAGGATTCTACAGTAGTGTTTCCTTCCCAGTATCCACTCCTCTACCCTACCCTCCATTTTCCCTCCCAATTCAGTGGTCATGTTCTTATTTTACTTTTGTACCTTTATAATATGGTTTTCCAGTTCCATTTTCTGGTCCTTTATTACCTACTGAACATCTGTATAATTCTAAATGAAACTCAGGTGTCCAAACATTAAAAGCTAACATCTACATCAGAAGGAAAGCATGCGACACTTGTCTTCTAAGTTGAGTTCCCTCGCTCGGGATGATTACTTTCCAGTACCATGCATTTACCTGAGATAGCATTTTTCTTAATAACTAATTGACATTTCTGTGTGTAAATATGCTGTACTGAAATTATACAGTCATTAGCTGGTGGGCTTATAGGATATTTCTAATTTCTGATTATTATGAACATAGTCATAAAAACACGGATAAAGCTATTTCTGTAGTAAGATATAAGGTGCTTTGGTTATATTCTCAAAAGAAGTATAACTTTATCTTTGGTAGATCTATTTCTAACATTTTGTGGAATCCCCACACTGATGTCATAGTGATGGCACTTATGAGGACACATTGTATCAACAAATCTTTGTAAGACCACTTGGACTGTTAAATTTTTGAGATAGATATTGTTCCTGTTATAAAAAGTTAAACTGCATACAATTTTTACCTTGGATGAGAAGAGGAGAATGTTGCAGGATATTTGATTACAATGTGAACTCTCAAGATTGTGTTATTTACTTTAAAAACCTTCTTTCTAGTTGTGGAGTGACTCAGCCCTTAGCACATACCTTTAATCCCCATGTCTGATATACAGACACACTTGAATCCCAAACAATGAAGGCAAAGGTAGTTTATAGAAGGAAGCACACGTGCTTGAAAGTGATGTCTAATTGAGAGACAGGCAAAATGATGAATCAGAGAAAGATTTGACAGTATAGGACATGCCTAATTCTCATGATAAGAACAAGGCAAGGGAAGCTACTTAAGAGAGCAGTGTGTAGAGAAGAAAAAGAGGAGATAATTATACCATAAGAGTTTTTTAGAGACATGTTACAGAGCAGAGAACAAGCTAGGCACAGATGAAGACAGAACAAGCCAGAGACTGAGGAGCCAAAAGATAAGAACAGTTTGCTAGAGTTACTTGGAGACCAAGCTGAGCAATTAAGTCAGAAGTGAATGAAGCCAATTATAATCAGTTAGCATGGAGAGGAATTTTGAGCCAAAACAGCTGAGTTAAATTGATTTAACATCCAGCCATAGTTCAGAGAGTACAAGAATGTATGAGCTTATTCAGCAGTAAGTCTCACAGGCTGAAAACATTATAGGTCTAGATATGAGTGTATGAGGCTAGTCCAGAACTAGGTTTAGTTTGGCAGATGGAGGCAGTAAGCATCAGAGACAATGAAGACATCAGGAGAATAAATGTTGCAATCACATATTTCTTTCCCATGGGTGATGAATAGGTGTTTCCCTTTTCTTGTCTTCTTGCCTGCAACTGCTGTCATTTGTTTTATCGATTCTAGCCATTCTGACAGGTATGAGATGAAATCTCAAAGTAGTTTTAATTTTCATTTCCTTGAAATGACTGTGACTGGAAAGATCATGGGCCCTAGAGGAGAAGCTACAATTACCACTTTCCTAAATCAATATACTCTCTAAATATATATATATTCGAGACAGGGTTTCTCTGTGTAGCCCTGGCTGTCCTGGAACTCACTCTGTAGACCAGGCTGGCCTCAAACTCAGAAATTCGCCTGCCTCTGCCTCCCAAGGGCTGGGATTAAAGGCATGTGCCACCACGCCTGGCTCTCTCTAAATATATTTTAATACATAACTTATACTCATTATAATTGGAGCTCTCAGTCCTCACCAAAGAAGTTTCTTTGTGCAGCAGACAGAGGCCACTGTATACATCCTCATCTAATCAAAATGCAAATCAAAAGTAATTGTAATTGTGTGTTGTTAGGCCCAAACTGGTGTCTCTACAGTGGAACGCACACATCTAAGACTCGAGAAAAATCATGCAAGGGGAGATGGAAAGACTACAAGTGCCAAAGTACTAAAGATGTCTGCTTCTGTGTCTTTCACAGGGTGCTTTATCTGTGAAATATAAAAAGAATATGATTGCCTAAACAAGATCTTCATCATAATGACAGCAGTTGATAGGCCAATATAGACAGAGCAATTCCACATGGCCTCCATACCAAATAAAGTTTTATGGGGAGAATTCCAATTAATTGCCAAACCCTGCAGACAAAGTAGGCAAATATATAACCTTGGATACTCTTCCATTTACAGCCAGTGTACACAGGAGAAAAGGTGCTTTCATGTAACTCAGTGTGTTTAACCCCATAAACAATTTGTAGAACAAATAAATTAGAAAATAAATTAATAAAGGTACCCTGCTAGGACCCCAGTATGTTTCTGGCTAGTGGCAGAGTTGCTTCACGTGTTCTAGGTGTTTTTT
The DNA here is from genome assembly GCF_900095145.1 of Mus pahari. Lineage (NCBI taxonomy): Eukaryota > Metazoa > Chordata > Mammalia > Rodentia > Muridae > Mus > Mus pahari. Next base: position 72,646,465 of record NC_034602.1, on the reverse strand, counting down.
TCTAAGAAATTCGTCATCATCAACTGTTCAACAGGGTGAACCTGAGAGGTAGACTTGCTGTTTCTGTCATAATTTTAATGCTACATGAATATTTATTTATTTACTGAGTATGTGATCTGTACCCATGTGGAGATCACAAAGGGCCTTATAGTAGCTGCTTCTCTTCTACCCCATGGGTGCCAAGGAACAAACTCGGAGCTTTAAAATTGAGAGTGAGCTCCTTAACCTACTGTAACACTTTGCTGACAGTTTTACACAATTTTGTTGGGAGTCCAGCAAAATACTTTTACCAAATTACAAAGAAAACATAGTGATGATAGTTAAAAGAGTAGATGTAGATTCAGTTTTTGAAAAGCAGATTATCATGGAAAAAGTTTTAGTCACCTGTCCATTAGAAATATTATTTATTTATTTATTTATTAAATATTTCATTATACTATTTTTAATCCTGAAGCAGAGAAGGTAAGGGCTTTCTGAACTATTTGACAACTTATTCTGACTGATACCAATGGCTTGGAAAACAGGCCAAGGACGGGGTTGTATGAAATTTCTGAGTGTGGGAAAAATCAAAGAAACCAAGAAAAGCATCTTGTGACCTCAGTCTTTTCAAAATTATGAAACCGTTCTTGGATCATGCTGTTGGGCTCCTACTGTGCAGTGGATAGGAGTGAGAGTACTCCATATGCTTTCTTACCCTTGTTGTTGCTATGCATTTATACACCTCTATGGAAAATCACGCTTTTGTAATGTACAACTCCCCTTCCACCGGGAGCTTGCCTTGTGCTTGCACATGTTACTCACGAGCCTTGCATAACCCTCAGAGTGTAGGTTGTCCAATGCTCTGAATAAAATTATCTACTGCATGAGCTGCTTGTCTTCTTCACTTATCACATCCTCTCTTCCAGATCCCACCGTCTGTTGTTCATTTCTGGATCAGTAAACAACAATAGTATGTTTTTTGTTTGTTTGTTTTGTTTTTGTTTTAAAGAACATATCACAATTGAGAACTTGATAACTTACTTAAATTTATAGGAAGTGATCATAGAAAAACTGACTTATCATGCAACTAAGAATGTACTTCACAGAAACTGAGAAATGTGTTAGTCATTGGTTGGATCCAAAAAGGTAATGTTTTTTTTTTTTTTTTTTTTTTTTTTTTTTATTGGCAAAATTGTGGAGCCCTTAAAAATCTTCAATATTTATTATTTTATGGTAAACAATTACTGAAAATTTAAATCTTGATAAGTAGATTATTGTAAAACCCAAATTAGAAATGGTGCTCAAAATTTAGTGTTTCTTTAGGCAAAATGTTTTCTTATAGAAATAATATTTCTCAATAGCTAGTGTATTATTCTGAGAAAAGAGATAGTACATATGGAAACATGGGATCATTATCTTACTAACTAAACCTCATTGGAAATTATATTACATGTGTGCCCTTAATTTATTTGATTTCTGAAGAAGTTAATAAAATATGGTGTTCGGTAAGACTTGCAATATTTTGAAATTTGATATAACTTGTTTTCAAACATTTTAAGATAGACTATTAAGCTAATTGACAGTATGCCATTTCCCCAAAAGAATATTTTTAAAATCTGTTTATTATACTATTATAATATTAACTATTATTAGTGTGTATATGTGTGTACACATATATCTGTGTGTTTGTGTGCCTGTGTATAAGTGCATTTGTATGGGAATGGGTATGCATAGTATACTCTACCTGTAGTACAGTCAGAATGCTGCTATTTAGAGTTGGGCTTCTCCTTCCATGTTTATATAACAGCAAGATTCAAACTCAGATCACTAGACCTGTATAGTGGAAGCTTTTCCACTTAAGCATCTTTACATCCTAAATATTTTTTAATCTCAAAAGAGAATATAGACCTATTTCACAAACAGAATTATACCAAGTCTAATACCTAAATTTCTCATACAAATGGTATACATGGATGGATTTCAAAATTGGGCTATCAACTAAAGAAAAATCATGGAGAAAAATTTTGTTATTGAGTTTATTACTCTTCGCATATTCATCAAGAATTTTAAACTTCAGTTTAAATACGTTCATCATACAACAACAATTTTAAAATTCAGCTTACTCATACCTTGTGTTTTAATAAATTTTGTTTGATACAATGGTATAGACACGATTCTTGATTTCGTGATAGCATAGGTAAGAATGTACAGGTCTCAAACTTGTCCTTGACCGATTCTTATTTTTCTGTGCATAAAACATAAATATGTTGAAAGGCAATTGTATATATTTTATCTCTGATTTAATCTGAGACTTTTTTTTTTCTTTTTTGCAGATACTTAAATGGCAAGCAGCTTTAGAAAATCATTTCAGTGAGGATTGCAGGATAGTTTATATCCCAGAGAATAAAGACAGCATCAGCCTGAAGAATGAATTTTAAGAAATATCTTAGGAGTTTGGTTACTGTAAATGGCTGAAAGGTCCCATGTGAGTTTCTCAACAAGGACACCATCAGATCATATGACCTCTTGCCTGCTAGCTCACTTCTATCCAGCTCAAGTCTTAATCAAGTAAAGAATTATAGGACAAACAAGTTTCCAGTACAGAGCTTGCAAGATATTTTGCAGTAAAAAGAGCATATGCCTGTACACATACATGCACACATGCATGGATATGCGAGAGAGAGAGAGAGAGAGAGAGAGAGAGAGAGAGAGAGAGAGAGAGAGAGAGAGCAAGGCATCACAAAGCAGTGGTCTCCAACATAGCACAGGAGGGTGCATCCAGAGATGGAGCAATCAATATTTGTTCCCTGGGAGTCTGGTTTCCCTCAATATATCTAATAGGGCATGTAATGGAGCTAGGTTACTTTTCTCCTTCTTGAACTGGACAGGGCATGATGCACTTTGCCAGTTGAGTCGTTTCAAATGACAGCAGGCATCTGACTGGGTGAGATAAGAGGTAGGACCTTTGAAGTTCCTCTGAAGAGAAAAAATCTGAGAGTAGACAATGTGGCGTCCTGCTGACTCAGTTGGTCAGGGGTAAATAGCTCACCAGAGGAGTTAGCCTGCTGGCTTGAATACAGGGGGAAAAAAAAAAAAAAAGCACCACCACAAGGGGTTTTCACTTGGACAAGAATTCAGTTGAAGCAAATCTCAGATCAAAAGGGTTTAGCCTGGTTCCATCAAGGAACTCTTTGCCTAGTTACCTACATATTTTAAATTTTAACTTTGTTCTGGTCTTTTCTCAATACCAACTGAAAAGTAAAATTCCACAAGGCTGTAATGGGACTTGAAGAGAGAAAAAGGACTTCGACCCAGGCCACTTGCTGTGTAATGAGTAATAAAGTCTTTATGTCTTACAGCTGCAAGCAAACTGTAGCAGGCAGTATTGTAAGTCATGTACAACTGCAAAGTCTTCAAAATTTTTGATGTAATATTTTGTGTAGAAATAATATTCACACCTACTCCATGGGGTTGTTTTGTGATGTGAAAGTATTATGGCATTAAAACTTCTGTGTAAATATAAAATTCCCTATGAATATATTTGTAACTTATACATTTATTAAAACAAAATAATAAAGATTATTAAAATAATCATTGTGATGTTTAGTAAAGCATCAGTAGTATATTTATATTATAGTTGTTAAGTGAGGGCAAGCTTTTATGCATCATGTATCACAGTTTTCTGTGACCTTTTTATTTTATAAAATTATCTTATTGAGTTCTCACATGAGAGGCTCTACCAGAGCCTGACAATTACAGAGGTGGACATTGGACTGAGTATGGGGTCCCCAATGAGGTTCCCAACCGAAGTGTTAGAGAAAGTACTGAAGGAGCTGAAGGGGTTTGCAAACCCATAGGAAGAACAATATCAACTAACCAGATTCCTCAGAGCTCACAGAGACTAAACTGCCAACCAAGGAGTATACATGGAGGGACCCATGGCTCCAGCTGCATATGTAGCAGAGGATGTCCTTGTTGGGCATCAATGAGAGGAGAGGCCCTTGGTTCTGTGAAAGATGAATGCCCCAGTGTAGGGTAATTTGAGGGCAGGGAGGCAGAAGTTGGTGTGAGGGTGGGGGAACACCCTCATAAAAACAGAGGAGGGGAAATGTGATGGGGAGGTTTTTTTGGAGGGTGTAGAGGAACAGGAAAAGAGGATAACATTTGAAATGTAAATAAAGAAAATATCTAATAAATTTTTTAAAAGATATATGAGTAAAAATGTTGCTGCTGAGTATATTCAAATTTTTTAAACTTTGAGTTATCATTATTTAAAGGACTTGGTATTTTAAAATATTTATTTCAATCATTGGTGGATTCATATGTGTATATAATGAACTTCAGTCATTTTAATCCAATTTCAACCCAACCTTATATCATTCCCCTGCCTTCCCTGAATTCAGTCATCTTCCTAAGAAATTTTCTTTTTTGCTCTTTATGCTCATGTCTTTTGTGTATGTATATTGAGATTAATTAGTTGTTTATTAAGAATGAAGTGGTGATTATTAACTGGAGAATGGACAGGTTTTCAGTGGTAATACTATTGTGACAAAAGGACTCCTTTCTAGCATCTGTCAATAGTTCCCCAGGTACTGTAAGCCTCATGGGATCTTCCCTCAACATGATGAAATGTTGACAGTCATACTCTTGTTAATGATTGTGCAGATAATCACAGCTACAGTGAGTTCCCGAGAATAACTCAGGTCAAGTCCAGGAGATGTTTTTTTGTAACACATCTCCTACTTCTTGAGATATTCCACTTTTACCATTTTCTCTTCCAGAATGTCCTTTGAGCCTTAGAGGAAGAGATATAGAAGTTATCTTTTGAGACAAGTATTCCAGTATCACATAGTGCTACAATGATCAAATAAAAATAACTCATGAACCGGGTGCAGTGGTACATGCCTTTAATCCCAGCACTTGGGAGGCAGAGGCAGGCAGATTTCGGAGTTCAAGGCCAGCCTGGTCTACAACGTAAGTTCCAGGTCAGCCAGGTCTATACAGAGAAACCCAGCCAAAATAAATAAATAAAAAATAAAAATAAAAACAAAATAATAAAAAAAACTCAGAATTTCCAGGCTTAAAGCATTGGATAGTTGATATCAGTTAAAAACAGAAAACAAGATCTATGCTTCAGTGCACTGCCAGGGAGAGGGCGGCCTGGAGAAGCGTCTCAGCATCTAGGAAAGGTCCCGTTTCTGGTTCCAGTCATCCAGAACCTTTCCTGCCTGAGGAGGGGTGTCTGCCCAGGAGGAGTCTACAGGCCTGAGCCAGAAGGAGAGCCATCTTTGCTCCTGTTCGCTTAGGCTCCAGACTGCGCTAGCAAGAGTGCAGACCTCAGAAGTTACACAGCTTCAGGACAGACAGAAGCAACCTAACTTCTGGGACAGACCCTGTTTCAGGCTCCAGAAATTTGGGTACCTTCCTCGCCAGAGGAAAGGTGGCCACCTGTGAGGGCTCTGTCTGCCAGAGCAGGTGAGAGAGTCATATTGTGTCCACGGTCCCTCAGTGGCTAGTCTGTGAAGGTTAGTGAATAAACTGCAGAGGCAACACATCTTCTGGGACAGGCCCTGTTTTGGGCCTACATCTTCAGCAAGGAGGCAGATCTGAATGCCAGGCCTCTGTGTACCTTCACTGATAGAGGAGAGCTTCCCTGCAGAGAGTAATCTGACCACTGAGACTCAGGAGAGAGCAGGACTCCCAGGACTGCTGACAGAGGCTAACAGAATCATAGGAAGAACAAGNTCCAACCAGAGACAACTGTAACAACTAACTCCAGAGATCACCAGATGGCGAAAGGCAAACATAGGAATCTTACTAACAGAAACCAAGACCATTCACCATCATCAGAACCTAGCACTCCCACCTCAGTCANNCCTGAATACCCCAACACACCTAAAAAGCAAGAATCAGATTTAAAAGCATACCACATGATGCTGGTAGAGAACTTAAAGAAGGGAATTATTAAAGAAATGCAGGAAAACGCCGCAAAAGAGATACAAGTCCTTAAAGAAAAACAGGAGAATACTTCTAAAGAGGTAGAAGTCCTTAAAGAGAG
>NC_034602.1:72632939-72640417 GCF_900095145.1 Mus pahari | reverse complement strand
TGGAGGAGCTAGAGAGAGTACCCAAGTTGCTGTAGGGGGCTGCAACCCTGTAGGTGCAACAACAATATGAACTAACCAGTACCCCCTGAGCTTGTTTGTGTCTCTAGCTGCATATGTAGCAGAAGATGGCCTAATCGACCATCATTCGGAAGAGAGGCCCCTTGGTCTTGTAAACTTTATATGACTTAGCACAGGGGAAGGCCAGGGCCGAGTAGTGGGAGTGGGTGGTTAGGGGAGCAATGGCAGGGGGTGTATAAGGAACTTTCGGGATAGTATTTGAAATGTAATTATAGAAAATAATAAATAAATAAATACATACATAAATAAATAAAACAAAAACAGAAAACAATGTATGTTAACAGTTTTGATACTTCCCAGTTTCTTAAAGTATTTTCCTTTTGGAATAGAAATGGCCTCTGTTTTAATTCTATAATACTCTCCTCCAAAAGGAAACATAACAACCATGAGTTATGATCTTCAAGATCAAGAAGTAGATGATTCTTAAAAATCTCAGATAGTACAGAATACATAAGTCTTAGGAAGTTCCTAAAACTTACAGGATTTACAAAGGACCACCACCCCTATATTGTAGAATATGTGAACAGGAACAACTGTGGCTAAGAGACACTCTGATAACTGAGCTGCTTGAGAGACTTGCAAAGAGCTCCAGAGGTGTAGCTTTATTTGTTGTTATTCGTACTGTGATAGGCTCTTTGCCGATGTGTATGATTTTAAGGCATTCTAGATCAAGAAGGGAACTTCTCACCCATACTACTGTAATTAACCCCAGAAAAATTGTAGGTTCCCTATTTATAATCGGTTGAAATAGTTTCTTTGTTCTGTTGTCTGTACCTTATGTGGTATGAATAGCTCTTTGTTCATGTCTCCACAGGAAAAGGTATAAAATATATTGTAGTAGCACAATATTTGTAATATTCACAATAATTTGAGGGTCAGTTGTAGAAATTAAGTTTATACATAGTTGTAGGTTTAAATCTGTCTATATCGAATAAGCATAATATCTATTTGAAATGTATAAACTAGTTATAAGAAATTTGCGAGTCCAAAATTCCATAAAGTTGCTAGCTATTAAATATGCATCAATATGTGAGTAGTTAGTGATTAGAAATCAATTTAACCTCCTAGGCATATAAATTAGATAATAGGAAAGCAAGATATTGAAGTAGTTTGATTTCCTTTTAAAAATTAAAGCAGTGAGTGTATCCCTTAGCTTTATTTTATTTCCCCTACCATTTCCATATATGACCACCACTATTACTATGTCCCATTATAACATTGCATACATAATAAAAATCAAATAAAGGGTGGAGTTCCATCCTTGAAATACATATGTGGCAATGGAATCTGGACAGCATTTACCAAATATGGTAGGGATGTTATTGTTTTGTTTTACACAAAGGACAGCCAGGTAACAACTGTTATAGCAATGAATTATGATGATGATATTTCAAATTATTTACACCATTATGTTAAAGATAGTTCCTCCCCTGCCATAGATTTTGAATAGCAGTTAGATAAGTCATCCATAAGTCATTCTTCACTTAACTGATGAAGGTGACTACCACTGTGGAAGAAGAATCACCTTCTGCTGTAAAGCTTGCATTTTTTCTACAATGTTTCCTACAAAGCTAGTTCCTTTGGGGGTTTAGGAAGATTGTTTGTGTGTTTATTTATTTTTAATTTTTATTTATTTATTTTTGTGGTTTGAATGATTATTGACCCTTTGATCTAACGGTTGATGATTTTAAGTTTCCACCATTTGGCTCTTAGATATTTCTATGGTAATTTGCATCCTACTGTTGTAAAAATACTGCTATGAGATAGTCATATCTCAAGTAATATTATAAAAAAATTGGTATTAGGAATTGTGACTTTTTCCTAAAATAATTAACTGATTAGTGAGTAGTTAAACACTTTGTTGAATTTGGCCTTCTTCTATGTAATATTTTAGAAACACAAAATCATGCATTTCACAATTTTCTTGTTTATCATTATTTGACATTGTATTTATAATTGAATATTATCAATCAAAGACATTTTAAAATAAAATCATTCTTACTAATAAGTTTTGTAAATATACCAAGGAAATTTATCATGGAAATTAGAAGAAAAAGCATACATTTCACTGAACGGGAAAACTCATTCTTGGTAATATGTAAAGAAACATGGAAATGTAAATGTATAAATATACTATTTGTTTATATGTGTGTAATGTCATAACATCCAGAAAATACTTTGCTAAATGTCAAAATGTTTCCTTGATTGTGTGTTCTGATGATTTCACACTAAGAGTGATATGTGACAGCTTCTGAGACTTATAAATTGCTAGAGATAGTTTATATGCATTACACATTTATAGTTAAAAGTTGAAAACAGTGTAATTCCAATACATTGAATCAAACACATACTTTTTTCTATTTACTTCAGGATAGAGTAGTGTTTATTGTAGGTGAATGTAATGACAGACAACAGTGGCATAGTTTGTATCTACATTGCAGAATTATTCAGATGCAAGAGAAAAGAGAATGCCAACTTCCATGACTGCTCTCTGTGGTAGTACTGTTTAATGTGCATTTACAGCACAAATCCCACATTCACCAAGTCGGTACTTTCTATGCTTGCTTCTGAAAACACCAACTGGCTTTGCCAATAGCTTCAGGCACGTCATCGTGTGGGATATGTTTAGGGTAGTGGGAGAGCTGCTTAGTATCCCTAGTATCTGGCAGGAAGTGCTATTGAATCCTCCATTTTTTTCAATATCACTTAAAAAGGTTGAAGTTGTTTCTCTCTAGTTAGTTATCTGTTTAATACTCAGCTGATATTCATATTTCTTTTTCAGAAAGAGATTATGAGTGGGACAGAGCTATAGTAAGTGACATATTTATTTATAAATAGATTAGGACAGTTCAGCATGTGATACAGTCTTGGAAGGGACTGTTTATACAAAGAATATTATACTAAATTCATCATAGATCGTTTCTAAATCACTAATAAAATGCATTTTAATAAAACCATATTCATGTCCAATATATTATAGCATATAACAAAATAGCTTTAAAGTAAGGCTTTCAATAGTAAATGAAACAACATTTCAGTTTAGATATAGGAAATAAAGAGAGTAAATGTGTCTGCCAGTGAATTTAGGATCAGTAAGAGTTAAAAAAAACAGGAGAGAATGAACTGTAAGATATGAATCATCTTTTGTCATCCTCATCATGAAAAATTAGGAAATTATTGGAGGATTATAGTGATGTGATCATATTTACTTTTCTAAATTAGTTTTTTTTTTATTTGTCAGAGAGATGACTGGAATACAGTCAGAATGGATTCTGGAAACAGCAGATTGTATTTATATATCTGTATATACAGATACTTATATGCATGCATATATGTATGTGACAATGATACCTAAGAAAAAGCTATCAACCTGGGAGGGATGTGCATATGAAAGTTTAAAAGGATGATATGTTGGATGGGTTGGCTATAATAAATTGATATAGTTACATTTTAATAAAATACATTTTAAAAGGATAAAATATATACATAGAGATATGTATTGTCAACATCACTCTTTGTCATGTCATGTGTGTGTCATGTGAATGCATATATGTATGTATAGATGTGAGACTATTGACACTGGATATTAAAGTAAAAATAGGTTTAAATGATGCATTTTAATGAGGGAGATGGCCTTTTTCCAGATGACCAGTATGGAATTCAACCAAATTTCCAACCAATATCAATTTGTTTCAGCTTACTTATCAAATATCAATATGTAAAGAAAGCATTAGAGTCAAACATTAAATGTTTGTCAGTTCATTGGGTTAATTTAAAAGACAGGAGTAAACGAATTTTGAAAGCGGAGCTGATACACTAAGATTTATGTTTTAGGAAAAACGAATAGATTTGAAACAATATCACAGAGAAATTAGTTACAGTATCACTGGCTGTGCTGAGTGACATGTAATAAAAGCCATGATAATAAGTATTGAGGTGCCATTTCTATGTAACTCAGAGGAAAATTCCTAATGGTGAAAATACATTTCTCAGATAGTTTTAGCTATAACAATAAAAAAGTGCCTTTTATTTCATATTGTTGATTTCAGACTAAGTTTGTAGAATATGATGACTGTAAGACTTTGAAACTCAAAATTTAATATTGTTAAATAATTTTATTGAATAGATAGATTTTTTTCATTTAACAAATACTTCACAAAAAACAGGGTATATTCATATGCATGGGCCAAATTTTAATTGAATAACTTTAAGAAGTATTAGTAAGACACAGTCTCTGATAGGAAATACAAAGATGTCATGCAGCTAATTTGTTTTCCCCCAGAGGTGACATAAACTTCACTTGCCCTTCTATGGATGCAGACGCTAATAAAGACAAACCATATTAGTGAGCCTCGTGACTTGGAGTGTCGGAAATGAACAGATGCAGAATGCACCAAGCAATTCTCCATGTGATGATTGAAAGTTCAGTAAAGTAATGTGTCTGTCACATTTAATGAGTGGCAGCCGTCTAGATAACCAGATTTGTGTGCACATTTGTAATATCTCCCTACTCTTAAAGAAGGCCTGGCACCACAGTGCTCCACATTAAAATACAGATTCAATGGAAGTTTGCATTTGCGCGCATAAATCAGAGTTCTCACATGTCAATTGGCATAGACTATTGGAAAGTCTATAATGCTAAAGGAAGCAGAATATAATTAGAATGTTGAAAAATATCCAATTTAATTAGTCAAAAAATTTAGAGCTGCTAACTTCAATTTGATTTGTCAATATAATTTTATGTCATGTGCAGAGTTGGGGGGATTGAACTTTAACAATACCATAAAGCACAGTTTTGAGTTGTTGAGGTCTGAGAAAAACTCATATAAGACTTGACCCCTATAAAGTACAGACATTGGAGATGTGTATAAACTGTGTGTGTGTGTGTGTGTGTGTGTGTGTGTGTGTGTGTGTGTGTGCATGTGTGTTTGTGTAAATTTGGCTCTTGACTAATTTTAAGCAAAAAAAAAAAAAAAAGGTAGTCATTGTGGCTAGGGATTCTAATGATGACTTCATTTAGAACTCAGCCAAAATAGTTCACAGTTTCAATTACACTTGTTGATGATGTTCTATCAAAAAGAGAGAAAAAATTGAAGGCAGAAAACAGTCATGATCACCGAGATTAGTATTTTGAAAGGAGACAAGATTTCTTTAAGCACTCACTGACTTTCATAGAAATGATTTCAGTGTCCCTGGGAGACTGGGATTGAATTTTTTTGTGTTTCTACCAAGTTATACTGAAAGACACAATGTTTTTCCACAAAAGGAATATCTGCATCTTAAAACCTTTTTGACTTTAAGGAATAATTAACGTGATTGCCTAGAATACATTTTCAATTAGAAGTATCTTGTATGGATTGCACACCTACTAGACACAAAGATAATAAAATATTCAAATTTACCAGGAATGAAGGTGAATGGATAATAGTTTACTGCCAAATAATGTAGATGTTTTCAAGTCTTTTATATGTATTAATGTGCGTATGTCCACATATATGTTATAACATGTGCACGGAGGCCAGAAGAGAGTTCGCTAAAGTAGCTTATTTATTCTATAGTTCTATATACATTGACATTTTCCTGATAACAGATGTTATGTACACCCCCAGCCTCTATTTGGATCACACATGTAACTAGCTATATTCTTTAGGAAGTAGAATATCTGAGTTATATTTAGTTGTTGATGTCTTCTGTGGAGAAGACCACCATTTACTGCTAATATTATAGAACTGTCTACTTAGCCTTGGTTTCTTTGTTTGCTTGTTTTGTGTTTTTTTTTAAACTATTTTCCTTACTTTTTCTTGTGGTCTAGGCTCTTTTCCTCTACTAGCCAAATCATGTCTCCTTTCTTAATGTCTTTCTAACTAAGCTGCTGTTTTTTCAGGTCTGTGAAGGCCCTCACACAATTCATCTTGAACTTTTGCTGAATTCATGTTTTCAGAGTTATTTCCCACAGGCTTAAGGATTGTCTGAAATGTCACAGCTTCACCACAGTGCTGAGGATCACCAGACAATATTCTCACTTCCTGGAACCATGCTGTTTCTGGTTATCGTGGAGTCACCAGCCTTGCCAGGGAGGACATATTCCAAAAGAGGAACATAAAGTAAAAATATGTATACTATTAAGCAAACAAGGTTTATTCTTATGACAACCATCAACACTTGAGGAAACCTACATCTTGCTGGCTCAGCTCCATGGGCCAGCACTATGTCACATTGGTCACATTGTCCTTTTTGCAGACATGCCAGACCCAGCACTGTTGTATCAAATATGTAACTACCTAACTATTTAATCTGCTATTGAATGGATGTTTTCATGCTTGCTGTAGATTCTGAACATAACATCCTTCAGTCAAGGCAATTAAAACACTGATACCTTGTATTGATTGTCAAATTGACAGAATTAGGATTGAGATGTCCTTCTAGTCATGGCAGTGAACAGGTCTCCAGGAAGGATTCACCAAAGGGAGAACTCTTTCTCAAAGTGGGTGGCAACAACTTCCAACAGGTGGCCCAGATAGAGATCAAAGAACAAAAACAATGTTCACCTTCTTAACTTTTATTCATTTTATAGAATGTGGCAGTCGTGTCTATAGCCATCACCTGCTGTCATTTACACTCCAGATTATTTGGGCTTCAAATATGCTATCCGTCAGTACACATGATTTTCTGTGTATATCATGGATTGTATAGCTACTATGTTCTTCCAGCAAACCACCATTGATTGGATTATTATGAACCAATTCAATAAACTCCCTTTTGCAGAGCATTTGATTCTCTGTCTCTGATCATTTAGAGAACCATGCCTATCAAATACAAGTGTCGACTTTTCTCTTAACATGGGGCATTCATAAGATTACATGAAAACCTATTTATATAACTGTGATTATAATTTTATATTATGAAAATTTAGGGAAGGAGAGCCATCTTTGCTACTGTGCACTGTCTGGGAGAGGGCGGCCTGCAAAAGCGACACAGCTTCTGGGAAAGATCCCATTTCTGGCTCCAGTAATCCAGTGCCTTTCCTGCCCGAGGAGGGGTGTCCACCTGGGAGGAGTCTCAAGGCCTGAGACAGAAGGAGAGCCATCTTTGCTCCAGTTTGCTTAGGCTCCAGTCTGCACTGGCAAGAGTATGGACCGCAGAAGCTACACAGCTTCAGGACAGACAGAAGCAACCTAACTTCTGGGACAGACCCTGTTTCCAGCTCCAGAAATTTGGGCCCCTTCCTCGCCAGAGGATAGGTGGCCACCTATGAGGGTTCCGTATGCCAGAGCAGGTGAGAGAGTCATATTGAGTCCAGGGTCCCTCAGTGGCTAGTCTGTGCAGGTGAGTGAATAAACTGCAGAGGCTACACATCTTCTGGGACAGGTCCTGTTTTGGTGTGGGGAGCCGCCCTCACA
>NC_034602.1:72622229-72632928 GCF_900095145.1 Mus pahari | reverse complement strand
GAAGTCACTAGATATACACTCACTGATAAGTGGAACTTAGAATACCCAAGATACATTTTGCAAAACACAAGAAAACCAAGAAAGATGACCATTGTGTGGATACTTCATTCCTCCTTAGAATAAGGAAAAAAATACCCATGAAAGGATACAGATACAGAGACAAAATTTAGAGCTAAATTGAAAGGATGGTCTATTCAGAGACTACCCCATCCAGGGATCCGTCCCATAATCAGCCACCAAACCCAGACACTATTGCATATACCAGCAGGGTTTTGCTGAAGGGACCCTGATATAGTGAGCTCTTGTGAGGCTATGCCAGTGCCTAGCAAACACATAAGTGGATGCTCACAGTCAGCTATTGGGTGGAACACAGGGCCCCCAAAGTAATAGCTAGAGAAAGTACCCAAGAAGCTAAAGGGTGCTGCAACCCTGTAGGTGAAACATGAATATTAACTAACCAGTACTCCCTGAGCTTGTGTCTCTAGCTGCATATATAGCAGAAGATGGCCTAATCGGCCATCATTGGGTAGAGAGGCCCCTTGGTCTTGTAAATTTTATATGACCCAGCACAGGGGAAGGAAGGCCAGGGCCAAGTAGTGGGAGTGTGTGGGTAGGGGAGCAGGGGTGGGAAGGGGGTTTAGGGAACTTTCGGGATAGCATTTGAAATATAAATAAAGAAAATAATAATAATAATAATAATAATAATAATAATAATAATAATAATAATAAATTTCTTATATCTAAAAAAAAGAAAATTAAACAGAAACAATATATATGAAAAGTAGTGTCATAGAAATCTCTGAACTGAGTCAGCTTATTATTTTCAGGTGAGTGCCTTTCTGTAGCACAGAGCAGATGACACAGAACTTGTCTCATCATCTCGTTTCAGAGATCTATTATAAGTGAGATACAAACTAAATTCTTGAATTTTCAATAATAAATATTTGAGTACCTGAAGATATTTGATACTGAATTTTAAAAGAGATTAGAAGATAAATGTTTTTCCAGTACTAAATTAAATGCTCCATTGATGTAAGAAATTGAAAAATCAAAGAAAATGTTGTAGAATATAAGAAATCAAGTCTCTGGGAGAAATTATGTAAAAAAACTGATGCCAATATTGTCTTGTGCATCAATGGTGAGAAAAGTGTGATATGCTGGGCTTAGAAAAATGGTTGTGAGCGTAGAACATAGAAGACACTTATTTGCAATATATTGCTTGGCTTTCAATAGTGATGTCCTAAAACTTTAAAGTGTACTTCTTGCCCGGCAAGTGTGATAAAAATACTAATTCAGAAATAAATTTTTAGTGTGGCACATCTGATGTAGATTTCTATTTTGTGTTTCCTGGGATGCAGTATTATTTTGAGAACTCTCAACTAAAGGCTCATAAATTGATCTAAGTGTCATATAATACTTCTTTGGAAAGCATTTTTTTTAATCAAAAAATTTATTATCTGTGTAAATTTCCTTTTGAAGTTCATATGTGTTTTTGTTTAAATTGCATAAATTATCTTCAGTATTTTTGTATTAAAATAATGGTTTCTTTTTGATTCTTACAAAAGCCAGTTTTTAAAAATCTAGTGAATTTTCATAGGTATGTGTAAATATAAAAATATGTAAAATATAGAAAAATCCAGATGACCTTCAACCGAGGAATGGATACAGAAAATGTGGTACATTTACACAATGGGGTACTACTCAGTTATTAAAAACAAAGAGTTCATGAAATACTTAGGCAAGTGGATGGAACTAGAAAATTTCATCCTGAGTGAGGTAACCCAGTCACAAAAGAATATACATGGTATGCACTCATTGATAAGTGGATATTAACCTAAAAGCTTGGAATAGCCAACATACAAATTGCAAAACTCATGAAACTCAAAAAGAAGGAAGACCAAAGTGTGGGTGCTTCAGTCTTTCTTAGAAGGGGAACAAAATACCCAAGGAAGGAAATATGAAGACAAAGCTGAGGCTGGATGAAAGGCCATCCAGAGACATCCCCTCCTGGGGATCTATCCCATACACAGACACCAAAACCAGACACTATTTTGGATGGCAAGAAGTGCATTTTGACAGGAGCCTGATATAGCTGTCTCCTGAGAGGCTCTGCCAGCACCTGACAAATACAGAGGCAGTTGCTCACAGTCAACCATTGGACTGAGAAGCCGCTACATTGATTAATTTCCCATAAAGCCAAATATTTTTTTCTTATTTTCTTATCCTTATCACAGCACTAAAAGTCTAAAGAAGATACATGTTAGCAATAGCAAGATAGAATTAAAATTTAATATCAAAATTTAGCTTGTTAATATTCATTTCAAATAAATTTTATCTTTCACATAAGATGAATCAAAATAGTATCCATATAAAATGTCATATGCAAATATGTGAATTTAAATAGTAATGGGTATCTATTGCATATGTATATGAAAGGTGATAGCATATCTCCTAGTCATTAAAAATTAAGCAATAGATGTTTTTGCATGGGGTACATCTTTACTATATATGAAGTACAAAGGACATAGAATGTGGTTTAGTACTATTTATTAAAAATGGTGTTCAAATAAAAGAATATTTTATTTAGAATACATGATGCCATCTCAAAATAAAGTAATGGAAACAAGGTTAATATTTAAAAGTACACTTTATTAGATTGGTTAAAAGAATCAACAACAATAATACAATAGCATCAAATAGTAGCAATAGTAGCAAAGATTTCTATATTCCCTGAAAAATGAATAAAGGTAATTCACAGAATGTAAATATGAATAAAGGTCATGCAGACGGGGTCACATTTTCAAGAATTTAACTACCTTGGAGAAGCAAATTCCATTTCAATCTACAAAGAGCATAAAGTGAGAGTTAGACTTTTCGTTCATCAGATCATTACAAGTGCCTGCATACTACCATATGGATCAGTGAGTCAGGGCTGCATCCCTGCTGATTAATCTTTAGAGATCAACTTCTCAGGGAGCCAGGTGGTGTGCAAAAAGGCAGAAAGTAGATATGGAAAAGTCAACTGAAAATATCAAACACAACACAGAACAATTGTTGTTTGTGAAAACTACTACTACAAAGGAATTTGGTGTGACAATGTTTTGAAATTTTGTAAGGACTAGAAAACTTTTAATCAGCATTATAACCTAAATAAGCTAATTGTCTATGGAATGTTTTATTTATATATGATGCTTAGAATAAAATAGATGCTTCAATATTTGGCAATTTCTTGCAGGCAGGTCCAGGAAAGAGGAGAGATGTCCTGGTCCTGCGGGCTCTCTCTGGGGCTGAGCAGGATGGCGAGTATCAAAATCCCAAAAGAAACATAGAGAGCCAAGAGTCTTGTCAAAGCAGGAACTCAACTTTATGGCATCAGCCTCTCTCTTATATAAGTTCGGGACATAGGGAGGGGAATTTTTGGTGGGGTAAGATGACAAAGGAGGCAGGGAAGGGTGATGGAGAGTATGGAGTGATTGACAGGGCCAATGGCAAAGCTCTACAGTGGGGCAGAGGCAGGGCTAAAAAGGTCTTGCTGGGTCACCCTGATAAAGAAATGACTGACACAGGTCTCAAAACTCAAGCCAGGCTTGGGTTTGTCCTCAAGACCCAAACCAGGGCCAAAATGGGGCACAAGAAGTATTGAAACTTATTCTTCTCAGAATATTAAACATAAGCCATCAATATCTACAAGAATATAAGATTGATAATTAATCCAGAGTGAGTAATTAAATTTACTCAATAACTTGTTTAATTAGAGGACATCACCCTATCTAAAGTCCATTTCTTAATAAGTTTATTATTATTAAAACTCAAAAGTTCTAGGAAATATTTTGTTTTAACTCAGCTTTCAGAGTTTATCATTCAAATATTTTGTCTTCCTTTCCAGAAAGCAGTTCTGTAATTTATATTTATCATTATTTCAGTGGAATTTCTAGGTCACAGTATAACAAAATCAATAATATGCAATGTGAAATAATTTAAAAAGAAGATTTCATCCCAAACACACAAAGACTAATATGTAATAATGGCACATGCTACTGGGATAAAGTGTACTTTTTCAACACTTTTATGAAATGGATATTGCCCCCCCAATCCACTATTAGTATTCCCCTCTTCTTCTGTTTAGATCCATACAGATTCTCCCTTTTCCTTATTATTCATAAAATGTGTATTATCATACCTATAATTTAGGTCAGGAATATCCCTTTGTCTATGACATTTATGACTGCACAATAATTCATTCTTCATATTTCTACCAATAATAAAGAAACTAATTTTCAGGTTCTGTTCGTAACAAATGAGAAATCTAATTTCTAACTATCTCAAAAAAGATTCCTTTTAAAAGATAATAATTTGATTTATTCTAATTGATTACAAAGCAAAAAAACAAACAAAAAAAGAGGGAAACAAATTAATGAAAGGGAATTTCCTGTGCAGTGTGTAAAATCAAGAACCTGGCAATTAAAAAAACAAAAAACAAAAAAAAAAACAAAAAACAAACAACTACAACAACAAACCCTTTGGCCAATGAGCTGAGGAGGAAAATAGAGAGCAGAATTCTGGGAAATAGGCAGTATAGATTTGCCTGGACATAGAGGAAGAAAGTTGCATAAACCTGATGAGAAGTAACTAACCAGATTTATAACTGGAGACCGGCTGACTCCTTGACAGGCTTCCAGGCCTAAATCTCTGTTCCCAAGAACTGGGCAAATCCAGACGAGTCAGTTACTGAAAAAAACCCAGGCTTCAGTCAGCCAGTCAGAAACTTCTCTGCCATCATAGCTGCCCTGCCACCTGGCCTGTGGCCAGGGCAATGGGTCAGTAACGGTTTTCAGTCTTCCTCGGTAACAGTTTCCAGACTTCCCCAGCAACAGTTTCCAGTCTCTCCCCCCCCCCCACCCCCAGAAATGGTTCTGGAATATCCCTAGAGATAGAGCTAAAGATTAAGAAAAAAATGTCACTCACTGACCGCCCCCCCTCCTGGGAATTCCCCTAATGTGCTTTAAATTGTGCCTTTGAGCTCACTTGGGTACCTCCATCTTGGTAGATGGAAGACTCCAACATGCTGGACTTCTACAGAATAAAACACTCTGCATTTGCATGCTATTTGAGTCTAGGGTATCTGTACTGGCTGGTTTTGTGTGCCAACTTGACACAGGCTGATGTTATCACAGAGAAAGGCTAGTCAGTTGGGGAAATGTCCCCATGAGATCCAACTGTGGGGCATTTTCTCAATTAGTGATCAAGGAAGAAGGGCCCCTTGTGGGTGGAACCATCTCTGGGCTGGTAGTCTTGGGTTCTATAAGAGAGCAGGCTGAGCAAGCCAGGGGAAGCAAGCCAGTAAGTAACATCCCTCCATGGCCTCTGTATCGGCTCTTGGTTCCTGACCTGCTTGAGTTCCAGTCCTGACTTCCTTTGGTGATGAACAACAACATGGAAAGTGTAAGCCGAATAAACCCTTTCCTCCCCAACTTGCTTCTTGGTCATGATATTTGTGCAGGAATAGAAACCCTGACTAAAATAGTATCATTCCCCCAGTGAATCATGGGTACTAACAGATGAAAACAATCTAGATTATTGAGATATGGGTTAGTCAGGGAGCAGAGCCAATATTTTTGGCCTAAGCATTCAGTAATACATAATTAGTTTCAGATTCATTATTTCTGGAAACATAGTGGTCCAGAGAAAAAGCTCAGAGTTAGAGTGGCATCCACTGTCAGGCATAGAATCCAAACAGAAAAGTTCTGGATAAAAAGAGAAAGAAGCACTCCCCAGGTACAGAGCAGTTTCTTAGCTCTTTCTCTTTGAGAGAGAGAGAGAGAGAGAGAGAGAGAGAGAGAGAGACAGACAGACAGACAGACAGACAGACAGACAGACAGACAGACAGACACAGACACAGAGACAGACACAGAGACAGAGACAGAGAGACAGAGAGACAGAGAGAGCCATAAAAGCAGCTGGAAAGGCATGGGGGGGGGGATAAAAAAAAGGCTAGCAACCAAGATTTATCAAGTGTCCAGGGACAGCAGCCTGCAGCAAGTAGAGGGGAAAACCCAGAGAGGCCACTGCTGAGTAGAAAAACCAGAGCAAGAACTTCTCAAAATCTGACATAATTTCCTAGCAAGGTAGAAGGCTAAGAGAGAGCAAGGAAGACCCAAGGGAAGGAGGCCCATGCTGGTGGACATGTGCTGGTCTGAGGAGCCACATCATGTGTCCAACAAGGTCACAGAGCAGGGAATGGGCGGGGACTGGGGGGAGACACAGCATACAGGAAGCAGAAATGCCTCTCCCTTGAATAAAAAGAGAGGGGCAGGTCAGTGAGGTCAGAGCTGAACAGGAGAAGCCAGACACAGAGAGACAAGGAAGAAGTGCAAACACAGACCAACTTAGGATCAGGTACAGTCAGGCCTAAATGAGAAACGGGGAAGGATTCAAAACATTTTAAGGATGCAACTTTAATAGGAAATATAATTTCTAAAATCCTTTTTTTTTTTTTTTTTTTTAAAAGCCAAGCTCGCAAGTGTTTTAACTGTGGCAAGCAAGGTCATTTAAAAAAGGGATTATAAAGGGATTATAGACAAGACATCCCCAGAAAAAGTGTTTGTTTGTTTGTTTTCTAAAAATAAATAAAAAAGATGACCCTTCGTTAGCATTGTGTTTAAACTCCACTGTTACCTGGCAACAGCCAGGTGTGCCTGACCCACTATAAAATGGGCTCCTTGCCCTCTCCTCCCTCTCTTGTTCTCTCTTGTCTCTTGCTTACTCTTGCTTCCCTCTTCCCCTCTTGGGCTCTTACCTTCCCCCTCTCCTTTCCCTATTCCCTTCCCCCTCTCTCCACATGTTCATGGCCACTCTACTCTCCCTCTCTGCTTCTCTCTGCCTCTCTCTGCCTTTAGTACCTAATTAACTCCCCTCCCCATGCCCTGAGTAAACTCTATACTGTACTGTGGTGTGGCTGGTCCCTCAGGGGGAAGGGATGCCTTGGCATGGGCCCAATGAGACATCCCCTTCCCCCACACCTCACCAGATACCCCCTTCTCTATCTTTTTATAAACACATCATAGGATACCCTTACTCAGATTCAGAAACTCTGCAGGTTTACATCTCACCTCAGCTACCACAAGAAATCCACGCTTACTAGCTCAGAATTAGTAAGAATTGAAAATAAAGGTTTAATAGATACAGAAATGAATGCAATACTTGCACAAAATTCCTGAAATCTATCTTGGCCATTTCAAAAGGTATGTACACACCACTTAGGAAATGGGATATTCAGGTAAAACAAAGTCTAAAATAAATTAAAAGCATAGGGCCAAAAATTCAAATAGAAAAATTAAAGCTTGAATGTAAACATTCATAAAAACATTAACATAAATTATTGATCCTTGTACATTGGAACACATCTGAGAATGGCAAAGGCATGAAATTTTCTACTATCAGAACTTTAGCTAAGCATAGCCAATAAATATTGTTGGCTGCAGCATTCTCACAACTTATCATGCAATACCTTAAATTGGCATAGATAGAAATTCATATTACTGTTTGGTTATACAATTCAACCTAACTTATAAAAAAAGACAGTTGCTTAACCTGGTCAAACATAGAGCAGAGAGCTATTTTTAGGTAAACTGTGCATCCTGCACATGCCACAATTTTTTTTAATGCAGAAATGTGTATTACCTGTAAAAGTTTATAGGTTCACAGAGAAATAATAACCAAAAAGCAGCCTTGAAAAGATTCATGTGGAGGAAGCTAGAAGGATGGTGAAACACTAAGACATAATTAGTTCAACATCCTGTTTCATTCACCCTCAGTTACTGCCTTTAAATCTAGTTCTCTATTCAGGTTAAGATCACAAGCTAGTTAAATAAAATAATTCTGGGGATATAAGAGATTAATATCATCATTAAAAATAGAAATAATTTTTAATTAATAACGAGTCTACTTAGTGTTTCCTAAATATACATGGATATGGGACTCTCCTTGGGTCATGAACAACCTTCTAGAGAAGAAAGAATATTCATAGTGTGCAACCAGAAAAAAAAAACTGTGGGGCTGAAAGAAGGGTGAGTGTAACTAAAATCTGATGAACGCTTACATGATGTATGTATAAATACTGCTTTACATTTATATTCATTGGTTTACATAACTGCTTTTATATTTTTTTCAAATTGTATTCTCTTTGTATCTGGAAACATTAGTTTATAACACTCATAGAATTAATTTATTTGGCACTGTATGCCTTCACATTGGAGATATCCATTGGTAATTGGTTCTGGTCAATAAGACCTCAATCTTACTGCATGTTTTCTTGTGTTGTTCTTTCTTCATCTGCATTTACTTATGTTGTTGTATCTATTTGATGGTCATGACTTTGTTCATGGAAAAGCCTTATTTTTTAATCGATACTTACAATAAAACAGTACTAAATGTATGTTAAATAACCAGTTTAAAACATTTAATAGCACATTTTAAAATATCACTATGTAAAATGTAGAATTTATTAGTTCTGCAGTGGTAAGAATATAGGAGAAATTTCTACATCCAGGGCTGTGCTTCTGCTTATAGTCTAAGAGGACCTTTTCCCACCTAATAACTATAAAATCACATTTTAGTAGCAGTACATGCCAATGTAATATAGTTTCACACTATCCCTCTATGATCACAAAATTCAGAGAAATAGCATATTTTAAAAGTTGGCTCATGATGGTAGCTCTCCACTGAAAGCCAATTATTCTGGAATATTCGGGTACTAAAGTGAATCACAATGCTCATCCTCCACTGGAGTCTCATGAAACACTTTGAAGGCAGAAATGTAGTTGAGCTGAAATAACAGATGGACTGAATGTCCCCCCTGAATCCAATTTAACAGATATCATGGTGGCCATTCTTTGAGGGAGGCTGCCTTGCTCTGAAATTTTTTTCTTCAGCATTGGAGAGCATTTGGAAGTAAACATTGCTGTTGCTTTCTGGTAACTTATTTTGTCATGGTTCTCAACAAATATGAAATGTCATGCTCCTGGCTTTACAATGTTACATATGTCAATTTCAAAGGTACTGATTTTATTCAGTCTTGGTCTTCAAATCTATCTTCAAATCCTGGATCTCCTGTTTAAAAAAGAAGGCAGATGTGGAAGTGTGTGTGAACCAATAATCCTAGTATCACTAAAGATATATAGGAGACAAAGGAAAATGAATGACTCAGATATTTGTGGGACAGTTAATTAGCCTGAAGTATACAACAAAGTTTCCAACGATTGAGAGCCTGCCTCAACAAGGTGGACAGAGAGATCTAACCCAAAATACTTGTCTTCTGATGTCTGCATAGCATTGTGGAAAGTATATTCATATATTTACACACATATGTGTTTATGTACACATGTGTGTGTGCACATATAACAAAGTAATAGAAATTTTTATTAGTTAAAGTTACTGTTTATATTATTTTCTCTATTGTTTGTTCAATAATTTCAAGTAATGACCAACATATAAGTTATAACTATGTTGTTATATTTCAAATTGTAAGTTATAGTTGGAAGGTAATTTAGTTGAAAGTGTCACAAATGAGCCACACACGCTGATAACAAATCCCATCTCTAATCTGACACATTCTTGCATATATTTGTGCTGTTAGCTTATTTACCAGTGTTTCTAGTCAGCATTCATTTTCTGCCTTTGGTAAACATCCTTTGCTTCTCCCTGAAATGACTGGCCTCTTGCCCACCAGATGGCAGGTTATGCTTACTTCCCCAACTGGAACTCACAGAAAAATTGGATGAAGTTTATGGCCCTTAAATTTAAATACAAGGCATAGTAGCAAAATTTGGCAAATTTGTGGCATTATCTACATATTGTAGGTTATGATGTAAACCACCAGAAGGCAGAAAATTCTAATGTCCCATCTGTGATTTAGATATGAAACTCTTCTGCATCAATGTATTTTTTAAAAAATAAAAACTATAAAATAAGCAAAAATATAAAGCAGAGTAAAAGCAAGAATTATCACATCCACAAACCAGAAGTTTAATGATTTAGGATAACTAAGCCTTAATTCATTTGAAATTAATTTACCATTTTTAAATATAAGATAGTATGTGTAAAATGTTAACTTTGGGAATCAATGCTCAGTTTTCTAAATTTAGATACAGCTCAATCAGTAGGCTAGAAATATCAGTTGTTAAGAGCACATGCTGCTTTGTAGTGGACCTGTGGATTTAGGTTTCCAGTATTCATGATGGAATTTCACAGTCACCTATAGTTTCTAATCTAGGGTATCCGTCTTCCTTTTCAGACTTCTTTGGGACCATTCACTCATTTTTTTTCCCATCTTGCTCTCAACACATAACAATCAGTCAATCAATCAATCAATCAATCAATCAATATTATACACTCTCTAAATACATAATGCTATAACCATTTTGTTACTGTTATAAATATAACTCAGTAAAGATTGTGATAAAGTAATATGTTCAATTCTTGGCCTCATAGAGACTTAAGGTACCTCTCTTATTGTTACTGAGATTTGTAACATGGCTGCTCTTTTACATTGTTAAGAAAAAGGCTGTTTGTCAGGTAATATACAAACAGATTCACATGGTAGCTAATGCTTACTGCACCTTCTCAGGCACCTAATAGAGTAGATTTTATGTTTTGGGTAATTGGATTCATACATAATTCTGTGTTTTTTTTTTTTTTTTTT
>NC_034602.1:72599602-72622214 GCF_900095145.1 Mus pahari | reverse complement strand
ATCTGCCTGCCTCTGCCTCCTGAGTACTGGGATTAAAGGCGTGCACCACCGTGCCCGGCTTCATGCATAATTCTATATAGTTATTTTAGTATTTTTTAAAATCGAATTGCCATGTTGAAGAGAAACAAACAGCTTGCACAGAGATAAATAAAGTAGTTTTAAGTATATATTTCCAGGACCCTAAGGAAAAAAGAAATGAAGTTGGCATGCACTCCATATAAAGAATCCCCCATCTTGACACTGCACTGTTACTTAAGGGGTATTGACGTCACACTGAGAAGCAGATTTGTTTGTTTCTAATGGATAGAAATAGGGACAGGAAATGATATACACTAATAGAGTATTACTATTCTCTATAAGTATGAAAAACTATAAGTGTTATTTATTGTAGACCTTTGTTTCAAAAATATTTATTGAAAACACCATTACAGCTGTCAGCCATGATATCTAGATGTGACTAATTAGGATTGTCATGTATTTTGAAAATATTGTTGCAACGGTTCCTTTTGGAAATGCCTAAGCTTTTTATTGAAATGTTGTTTATTGTTACTAAACATTTACTCAACAAGTACATGTACAAACTGGTCTAAAAATAACAAGCACTTTAGGTTTAACAATTTCTGTTAAAACAAATGGGGACAGCAGAGGAGAAAACAAATAGTTTATTAAAAGATTTAATATGATACATAGAATACAATATATTTTGTAATGCCTATGATTTCAGTTTTTTTTTTTTAAAAACTCATTTGTGACTGGTAACATCAGTATGTAGTAATCAAATAATAACCTATGTGTTTTCATTTCTCTTGAAAATTAATAATTTAGAAAGAATACTGAGGTTACTAAAGGAAAATATGAATCACAGAGATTCCTTGGATTCAAAGATTTAAATCAGTATTTCTGACTATTGCTTTATCTGAATTTATATATAATATCTTTTGAAAGTAAATGCTGTCTTGAACGTTGGATTATTATCCAAATATAAAATTGCATTTATTCTATGTATAAGCTACCCAAGGAAATTATATTGCACACCTTTAATTAACTTTCTTACAATACCACTGAAGAAAGATGAAGGTAGAGGTTTATATTTTAAATTCAATTTGACAGAAGCTATTTTTTTTTTCTTAGTCAAAGAAGAGACACTACACAGCTAACATAACTATTAAATTCACCAGCATATTCTCACCTTAAAAATAAAGATAGTCTGCTGCAGGAGAGAATGAGTATTTAAAAGCACTGGCTGCTTTTCCAAAGGACTCACGTTTGATTCTCAGCTCTTGCATGGCAACTTAGAATACTCTGTAACTCTAGTCCCAGGAAATCAGATGCTCTTTTTTGGCTTATTGTGGTTCTACACGCACAGCTCTCCAGATTTATGTGCAAGCTAGTCACCTATACTTACAATCATAATATAATAAAAGACATACATTTCTATATATGTAATCAATAACCTGCTCCTTCATAGCATGACTGATATGAAAGCACAATATTTGAGTCAAATTTTCAGTATATTACAGATGATATTGTTTTCATGTACTTCAAAATATATAAGAATTATATTATTTCTCAAGTCCTAAGTCTTTTATTGATTTGTGAACACATACTAGTTTGAAATATCTGTAATTATCTCAGTATGTCAAATAATAATCAAATTTATTGAACCACTCCCCTTAGTACTTAAATGAAATATTTTTAGCTATTCGTTTATCTATTTGTGTATGTGCATGTGAGTGTGTGTGTGTTTGTGTGTGTGTGTGTGTGTGTATGAGGGACATGTGGTAATGTGTATGTTTCCATATGTGTAGGACCCAGGATCTCATGTGTGTAAAGGCAAGAATAAAAGTTGATATTGTATTTCTTCCTGTGGTAGCATCAACCTTAATTTTTGAGGCAAAGATTTTCACTGAAACTGGGGCTTTTGGCCTCTGGAAGATGGGTTGGCCAGTGAACCCTGAAAGTTGACTATCCCTGTGCGGATTAAACAGAGAGGAAGATACACATATGCATCTCCAAGTCATGTTTTTATGTGCCTGGAATCCAAATTCAGGTCCCCACCCTGAGCAGAATGTACTTCTCCGCTGTGCCATCACCTCAGTCCCTGGAATAGCACTTTAATACTAACATATTAAGTATAATATTAAAGCACACAGATATGCTGTGGAATGAAGATTATGAAATAAAGATCTGCCATAAGCAACTTTTTTGTTTAATCAATGATTTTCCAAATTAAAATAATCTTACACTTCTTTTTTCCTATTATTTATATATGTAATATATCAATTGTGTTTAAATAAGAGTAATAATTCTTAATAGTTTTAGTTGATATAGTTCATGCTATTAATCCTCTTTGCTGTTTAAAGCACTTAACTTACATTTCTTCTTGGGAGTACTTCTGGCAAGCTGAGTCCATTTATCTAAATTAAATTTAATTCGCTTCGAATATTCTTGTCTCTAAAAGTTCCTATGACTATATTGTACTCAGATTTCCACTACTTGGAGAAATTACAGATTTAATCTTGTTAATTTAAAATTGAAATGTATACCAAGGCATCCAGTAATATTTAAGGCAGCTTATTTGAGAAATTCAATATAGAATTTGTACCTATTAACATATCAGAAACATGTGCCTCCATGAACAAAGAAAAAAATTGATGATATGTGAAGTATGATCTAAATTCTTATTTCTTAAGAACATGATGAGCAATAAAAGCGAATTTTCTCAAATATTTCATGCCATTTTTCCTAAGGCTATTTATAGCAAGATTTGATAAATTATGAGAGTGGAGTTTTATTCACTCATAAAGCAGTAGATTTATAACACTAAACTGGTTTAATCTATGCCACATTATTAAACATCTCCAAATATGTTAAATTTCTTGAGGTACTATAAAGGACATATCAGACTTAAACTTAAAAATAAAATTAAGATTTAATTTATTCAAATTAAAAAAATCCCCAAATTTCCTAACTACATATATATCATTACAATTAAATCTTTAAAAAATATTCACTATAATAATTTTGATGGAAAAGTGAATAGAACTGGAAGAAATATTGAGCCATAACTAAGAGGCTACAGCAAAGCTATATGGAAAACTACTGTTTTCTAAGCTAATTAAAGGTTAAATTAAAAAAAAAAAACACTTAAAATGGAGATATTTTGTAGAAGTGTTAATTCCAGTTCTGGAATTTGTGTATTATTAATCAAAATCTCCAAATGGCTGGTATGAAATAAATATAACTCCCTAAGAACTGTTCATCAACAAGGTCCCAGAGACACCTAAAGTAAGATAGGATATTACCTTTGCTATTGTTTGCATATAAAAGTCAAATGGTAATAATCAATTAGCAAACATAACATATTCTTTGTTTATAAGACCTAAGCTGGAACTGCATAAGACACTCACTGACAACTAGCTAGTTTTCATAGTCCTGGAAGATGTTATGGATGCAGTTGAGAGAGTAGTCATTACTGATCTTACCCATCATTGGGTCTGAGTACACAACACTAAACTGCCAGGCAAGATATATTTGCTGGTAAAATAGTGACATGATTGTTATGGGGGATAAGAAACTGCCTACTGAATGGTGATACATCTGGGAGCGTGAGGGAATTCAAGCGTGGTCCTGTGAATCTTGTCAATGGCCTGAGAGGCTATAGACAATACAGATGAACTCATTTTATCAGCTAAGATAACATTTTGTTTAAACTGTCTCCCAAATATTCATATTTTTATGAATTATTGGTGAATGTTGTTCTCAGCTTTAATCCTAAGAACCTCTTTATGTAGTCACAGACACAAATAAATGGAGTTACCCAGTAACATGGTAACAACACTCCTAGTAGATCCATAAGCTACAATTTGCCCATTTCAAGGAGTTAGTTACTTCTTTTAGAACTATTGGTCCATGAGGTTCCATAGACCCTAACCATGACACTTTACTGCTAATTCTGCTATACTTCAGTTTTTGATCATGAGATGTTATTCTGAAAGTAAGCTCACACTGCCATCATAGAGCACAGAGAATCAAGCTAGTACCCACCTGGGAACTTCATCACTGCTGTTCACGTTTTACAGTGTTAGAATGTATTTTACCCACTCATATCCATTTAGCAAAAAGCAGCAGCAGAACCTATGAACTACCCAGCCTTGAGCTGCTGACCAAGCTAACAGTGCCATATATGTACTTGTTCTTCTCATTTATTTGTTTCTTTTCCCAAATAAAACCTTCATTACTTTTGTAATACAGAACTGCATTCATTGGTTTAACATTTATTCCTTAGAAAGTTAAATTTGCTTCCTAAGTCAAAGAGACAGAAGACATTTACACATGTCTGACAGCATGATGAATAGATTATGGCAAAATAAGTTCATTCTTTTCACTCCTGATGCATGTTCACACAGGTTCTATGAAAAATCTAAAATCAGTACGGTCCCAAATAGCTTAACCTGCATCTTATAAAAGAGTGTGCTGACACAATTTTAAATAACAGCCTTAGCTGTGTCATAAGATTAAACCCAGCAAAGCTACCATCCTCCGAGAAAGAGGTCCTTGGAGAGAAATAATTGATTTTATCAGAATGAAGAATAGCTCTCACTCTACCAGCAAACCCAAGCTTAATATATTTTACAAATAGATCAATACATTTGATTTTTCTCCTGTTCTTTTTTTTTCCCAGAGAATGTCTTGTCCTTTCATTTGTGATTTGAAAACATGCAGCAATCCTTTCTAAAATCAAGAACAATAGATATGGGTATTAAAGTAAAAAAATTAAATAACCATAAAGAACAATGCCAAATTAATGTGGGTTCAAAGTCTGTGTTCCTTCTCTCAAGAACACTGACAGGTTACTCAATAAGACAAATTATAGCAACAAACAAATGACTTCAAACTATGCATCATGTTACTTGGACAGATTATATTCACAAACTGCAGGTTCTGTGTATTATAGCGATTTTGTAGAAATGCATTTTAACACTATTTAACTCAGGCTTAGCTATAGATGACTATCATTCACTTCTATATTTTCAGAGGAATGGAATAATCATTCATCTTGTCATCAAAACTTACAAAATACGTACTTGTGCCAGTGATTGTCCTGGTCACCTGCCTCCAAAACTATACAAAGAAAATAATATAGATAAAGAATTGGAAGGAAAAGTTCTTTTTGTTCATGGCAGTGTTTTTTTCCCTTTTTTTTTTTTTTTTTTTTTTTTTTTTGAGGCCCTACATCGAGGGTCACAAATTTCATCTTCACCATTGCTGCATGTTTGCATAAACCTTACACATCAGTCAAACGTAGGCCAGGCTTGTTCTCTTCAACATATCCTTGGTTATACATTTCTTTCTTGATATAGGTATACTAGGGAAATAAGTATAAAATAAAGAGGCAGAATGTTTGTCATCTGAGAGCCATACTTGAAAGCCAACACTCGGCTACACTCAACTGAGAGAACAGACAAATGATGGTTAACACAGCAAGGAAACATATTCTTCCTCTGCACCTAAAAAGCATATGCAAGTAATGCATGAAAACTGCTACTGACAATTTTTGAAGTTACTTCAAATATGAACAAAATTTAGAGCTAAGCTTTGCACAGCAACCATGGCAGGTTTTGGACTGTCTGATCTTTATCCGAGGACTTGCCATGTAGAGAGCACCTGAACCCCCAACCCCCAAATAAAGATTATTTTCACCAAGAGGGCAGGTGGGATCTCTGCAATAGGATGTTAGCTATCAGATTTGCGATTCTGGATTTTAAGATAAACTACTGGAATATTAGAAAAAAATGCTATAGGGATAGACAGGGTTGCATGAAGGATTGGCTTCTGGTTTAGTTCAATGAAATTTCTCTAAAAATATTTTATTATCATTGGAAGAAAATACATTAAAGTTGCTTATATTCCAGAATCCGAAAAGGAACCACAGGTATTGCATAGATTTCATAGTAGTGATATGGATCTTATGGGTCTATATTTTAATACCATGTGTTGTATTTTTGTTTTCTTTTTATTGCATTTTTTCTCATATATTATATCCTGACCAGAGCTTTCCCTCCTCCAGCTGTTCCTCTGCCTCCCCCCCCCGAAGATCCACTACTCCCCTACCTCCCCTCAGAAAAGAGGAAACCTCCCTGGGACATCAATCAAACATGACATAACAA
This sequence comes from Mus pahari, assembly GCF_900095145.1. Taxonomy (NCBI): domain Eukaryota; kingdom Metazoa; phylum Chordata; class Mammalia; order Rodentia; family Muridae; genus Mus; species Mus pahari. The sequence continues at coordinate 72,616,044 of NC_034602.1, read as the reverse complement.
GCTACATTAATTAATCTAGGAAGAATATGTGTATAAGCTGAAATATGAGGGTTATAGATTTAGTTTTAGGAAAACAAAACCTTGTAAGTAAAAGCCTTGTAAGATCATCTAACTGAATTCTGTTGTAGCAGGTTCCATTCTTTTGGGTAGAAAAGCAGTTGTTTGAAATATAAATTGGGTGCTATATTTTGATAACATCATATTAAAATGGTGTTCACTTCAGAAGTTATTCGATCCCTGTGTATTGCTTTAAGATACAGTACATTTACCCAAATCCCTCTCAAAAATTCCAATGAGTAATTGGGTTCCTGACAGGCTGTAGAGTCTACACTAACAAAAAACTTGAAAATATATATCATTCCTATTTCTACAATCTTTTGCCCTGTGCCACTTAGGCTATGGTCCTAGAGCCCTCTTTCCTATTCATCTTGAGGTTACTTTATTTTGCAAATGCACTTTATAATAACAACAAATACATTATTCAGCTATCATATAACATGTGACATTTCAAGGGAGCTTAACCAAAATTTAGAATTATTATGACACAACAGGTATGCTACTTCTCTCCCTATGTCTCGAAAAAAGTTTGCACAATATACCGGCATGCAGTTATCAAGTCACTTTGTACAGTTCCAGATACTATATGTGGCTCCATTAAATTAGAAACATATAAAAGATATATAATATATGTAGAGAAAAAGAGAATCTGTCACATATGACTCGAAATGACAATGATTTTCATCTTTAATTTAGTCATTAGTTATTAAATTTACATAACATCTCTATGAAACAATGTAATGCATCTGTAAATGCAGTATAAATAATAAAACCTATTTTAAAAATTAAAAATTAAGCTAAATGTCCCAGAGCAAGCAGACTGTACCTAATTAAGATTATACATGTTGGTTTTAAAATAATATTATTTTTATTGTTTGCTTGTTGATTTTTATTTTAGAATGCTAATAATATATAAAGTGAATATTCTAGGCATTTTATGTTTTCAAGTTACTTATTAAAGATATAATCCTAAATATTAACCACAAGTAATCAAAAGAAGCTCTAAGCATATTAAGCAAATGAAAACACTTACATGCAAGTTATAAGTCTCAGATAAAATATGGGCATGTTTTCTATCAGCCTAAATTATAAAGAGCTAAAAAGAATGTTATAAGAAAGTTCCATTCATCACACGTGCACTTGGACTTTATAAAGTGTAGTTAATGTGGAGAAATACATTACACTAAATATCCTGTCATCTCTTAATACCCTGACAAAAAGGAGGAGAGAGTATTGCCTATCAACCATTTAATTATCTGCAATGGGAATGTAAATATTCAGAGTCTGATGAGGTCTTTGCATTTTGACTTTAAGTATCGCATTAGTAATTCATGAATCCACTACTAATGCTTTCTAATACCTAGGTAGTGGTGAAACATTAAGGAATAATGGCTTCAAAGTTGGAAGGACCACAATATAACTGCACCTTTAGGTCATTTTTACAATCAGAAAACACATTATGTGAGAGCATTTCACTGGCTTCAGCCTTACAAAGCATTACTAATTAATAGGAATATTATTTCCTAAGTGGAGTACAAGAGGTGAGTTTAGATAGACTATCAAAGCTTAACAGCATGGATTCCTAGTACAAAAAAAGAAACATACTAACAGCTTCTCCGTGGACTCAGAGCCAAACCACACAGAGGAAAGACTCAGGAAACCCAGTGTGGGTACTGAAATTGTTTATTTATCATAATAAACGTGGCTAATTTTCTTATCATGAATCTTTCTGGGCTCAATGAAGACACACATAATGATACAGGGAAGTTCTTTTGCTTTATAACTAGTTCTTTTGACAATATAATCACACAAAATTAATTCTACCCCCTCTAAGACTGCTGAAAAGCAATCTTTCTTCCCTTCACTAAATTGTATACTTATGTAAAATGTCATCAATTTAAAAGCATATTAGGAACAGAATAATAACCCACATCTTGCTCTTCACTACAAAATTTAGAAGAATGAATTTAATGTTATTAGTATTAGTTTTAAAAGTATATTTAAAATGTTGGATGTTACTTTGAAAAATAAATAATGTGAAATTCTAGATTTACTAATCACTTAATTTAAAAAATATTCTGGAATATGACTCTTATAAAAGAAACACCCTAACAGGTTACAGTATTTCAAATTTAAAGAAATGTCTGGTAATTACTAATATACAATAGATTAGAAGTGGTATTGCAAAATACCAAACAGCAGCTATAAAATAAAAATGGCTACTTCCCCCAGCCTCTCTAAGTGCATCCTTTGAGATGGACAAAGATATCATCGGGTTCAAAGGAAGATGGTACCAAACGGAGATATATTTTATTTCAAAACCCATAGCTCCTTATCAAGCTAGGCATTCAGTTCCCAGTGAATAGGAACAATTAACTCCCTGGCTAACACCACAGGAGACAAAGAGCCCAGAAAGCATAGAGACTATGTTGTTGTTTCACCTTTTGGTTTCTTTTAAATTCTTTGTTCTTTTTATTTTTAATAATAAAAAATAATTTCTGGTGCCTATCATTCATGCTAGTAGCTTCCAGAAACTAAAAAAAATCAAAAAACAAAACCCCACATTGACTCTCTACTGACACAGAATATTTTGTACAAACTGATCAAGCAGATATTACCAGGAACACTATAACTCATTCCTTACCTCTCAGTGAAAACTGAGCTCACCCTGGTCCACATTCAACACCAGCAGCAGCTTGGAGAGAAACAGTGGGAGTTGCCCTTTCTTTTCATCAGCTTTTACTTACTTAGGAGTGTGGTATTACCTAACTCTGCTTGGAAAGTGCTTGTATGATGCAGGGTCAGAGCTTGGCACAGACAACTTTGATTCTCACTAAACAGAGCAACCATCATTAAATGGACTGCAAAGAAAAAACATTTTTAAACAAGAAAAAAGCCTACATTGACATGAAGCATTAATGTTTAGTTTGAAAACAAAATGTCAAACATTAGTTTTTGTAAATAGAAACATGTTTCAGAACTACGAGTTCAAACTTTAATGAACCAGTATGGACTAAAAATAGACTACTTCGATGTCAAATAAGGACTCCTTTTTGGTTTTGTTTGTTTGTTTGTTTTGTTTTGTTTTGTTTTTTAACTTTCTTTTTTATTATTAGATATTTTCTTTATTTACATTTCAAATGTTATCCCCTTTTCTGGTTTCCCATCTGAAAATCCCCTGTCCCCTCCACCCTCCCCTGCTCACCAACCTACCCACTCCTGCTTCAATGTCCTGGCATTTCCTTATACTGGGCATCACAAGACCAAGGGCCTCTCCCCCAAATGATGTCCCACAAGGCCATCCTCTGCTGCATATGCAGCTGTTAACTTTCTAAAAACATGAATACATTGAATACATTACATCTAAATTTCAACATGTATGCTAAACTGTCTGTGCAAATGCAATAGCTTAAAAATATACAATCCTAGCCCACACATAAATGGTGTGTGCCTTACATATACATATAAGAGAAGGCTGTTTAGAAAGTGTTCTGATATAAAAGAAAAACCTTTCTGAGTTACCACAGCCATCTCATTAATAATGCCCTTCAGGTTCATACAATGAGAAAATGTGGCTTTTTTTTGTCTATAACAACAACAAAACAAAGTGGCCAATACAGTGGTCAGAAGCTCTTGAAGGAGTCAGAGCTCACTCTACTGTGAATACTTTATTACAACAGTCCATTCAAGTTTTAGGACTGAGTTACTTATTAATAAAGACATCAAAACAGCCAAGTCAAGGGTTGCTACCCTAAAGGAATGCCTCTGGTTAGATAACACTGGTAAATTTCACTTTTCAGGTTGCAGACCCCAAGAAGCCAGATATTTTTTTCTGTAATGGAGTGGCTCCTTACTTTACAAATCAGTGACCTTGCTGACAAGCTTCATGTTGTGCAGGCTGGGTGCAGGTGGCAGCTGCTGCTGTGGCATCCCCACAGCTGAATTACTGTGTTTCCGGACAACTCTGTTGTGATCCAGGACTTCCCAACCTTTGGTTCTTACCGTATTTAAGTCCCCGTTTTTATGATGTTCCCTGAGCCTTGAAAATGGGTGCAATGTAGATGTTGTTCTATTCGTGGATGAGCACGCCACAGCCCGTGTTTTCTGCAGCTATGAACTCTGCACCACCGTCCATTGCACAAAGTTATTTTTCCAATTACAACTGAGAGTGGTAAGTTCACTGATGAGCATATTTCACTCCCTAAGAACATGGGTCGATGCCAGATTTATATTACTTGGCATGTGTTCCCTCCTGTGGAGTGGGCTCAAATAAATAAGACAGTATTTATGTACACACCATTGTTACATCCATGGACATAATGGGTCATTTCAATCATTACTGCAATCTGCATAGCTGGGTAAGACTTTTGATGACTTATCCCCTACACAGCAGTTTGCATGTCATCTTTCTGCACTATGACAGCGAGCTATCTGGAAGAAATAGCTTTTCTTGGATAGCACCAACTTGATTTTTCAGTGATCAATATGGGAACAATAGACCATCAAGTTCTGGTAAACAATCAAAAGCAAGGCCAGTAACTCGCATTGTTTTGAGATACCTCTGATCCACAACTTGAAGACAGGTATCTGAAATGTAGTTCTGGGCCTTTGGTTTGGTAGACTATGGCTTCTGGATGAGTATAAATAATCCCTTATGTAGGATAACAGAAGTTAAACTCTGATTAAACTCATCTTTATTACTATGAATATTGTAATATATAGTTAATATACATAATGTATTATATAATATAATATAATATAATATAATATATACACCAATAAATATAATATATTATATGTAGTATCTAATATTAAATGTCTAAGTTTATGTAATATTGAAACTAATAGTTTGTGTGCATGTGAGTCATATTAGATTTCCAAATGATCTTTTAAAAAACTCTTAGTGTTTGTTAACTTTCCACCATAGACAGCCCTCTACCCTAGTCTCCTCTCCTCTCTTTCTCAGTCCCTCTCTTTCCCCTTCCCCGTCCCCTATCTCCCTCCCCTGCCCTTCCCTCTCTCTCTCCCTCTCCCTGTCTCTATCTCTGTCTCTCTCCTTCTCTCTCTGTCCCTCCTCACTTAACTGTTGTTTACCACCTCTGCCTTCCTGTTCACACTGTTCAGTTATCTCCTATCCCTTCAAGCTCCTTCTTCTCCTCACTAATCTTCCCTTTCTAATTTCTTGGCTTCCACAAGAACTCTAAATTCAAAATGCAGATGCAGAATTTTGACACCAGCATCCCCATAAAAATTAGAAACTGTGGCATTTGTGTTTATGACTCTGAGTTACCTTACTTGATACAATGATTTCCACTTTCGTCTTCATGAATTTACCGCAAATTTCATAATGTTATTTATGTATTTTTTTCAAATTCTGAATAGCATTTGAATGGGAAGAAGTTCATGTAGCTCACCCTTAAATGAGGAATTACAGGAACTTGATGGTTTCTTTGGAAGGGAGAGTCTATTTTCTTGAAGGATGTGACTCATGGTAGGACAACCACATTGCAAGGGATGGTCCCACACCAGGAGTATACAGACAAGAAATGAGAAACTTGGGAATTATAATTTATTTTAGGTAGACCTCATATTTTGTACAATTGTTAAATGCAACTTCATCTTTTAACAAATAGAAATAAGACATTTTCAATGCCAGGAATCAATGACAATACCAACACCAAATGCTTATTTATATTACAACAATAAATAAAAATAGACTTAATGAATTTGAAGGAGAGAAAGATGGGGTATATCAGAGGGTTTGGATAGAGGAAAGGGAAAAGATAATAATTTATATTAAAATCTCTAAAATAAAGGGACAATTTTTTTTTTTGTTTTATGAGACAGGGTTTCTCTGTGTAGCCCTGGCTGTCCTGGAAATCACTCTGTAGACCAGGCTGGCCTTGAACTCAGAAATCCACCTGCCTCTGCCTCCCAAATGCTGGAACTAAAGGCATGTGCCACTACTTCCATTTTTAAGTTGCAATTGTAATTGTTTTGATTGTTGGGATCCAGAACTACACACATCTTTTTCTGAGGCCCTAATGGGAGGTCAAGAAGAACTTTTGTTCTGTATTCTTATCCAGAAAACATCTTGGCAGGTCTGTCTAGGACTATAGCCAGTGCCTTGTAGGGTTCAATGTTGCTGCTTCTCAGGACGTGTTTCTACTTCCTGGTCTGTGGCTTTCAGCACCAAGGCAGCAATGTCTCAGGTATCCCCTGGCTGTTTGCCAACATTGTCTGACTTAGCTCTCTGCTAACTGTCCAAGATTTTTTCCTCTGAAAATACTATATATGGAGCTGTACTTCTTAATAAACCTGCTTGGCATAAGTCAGCAGCTCATGCAATGCCACCTGGCTCCAGCTGTCCCTTTTGTCCATTTTATTTCTCTTCTCTAATTCGCAGCCCACTTCTTCCCTCTCAATATCTTGACTTTCAGGACACTTATTTCTGCTGTGTCAGGTCAGTTTTTAACTGCTGTAAAAATTAAGCAGTGGGGAACTTCAAACAATAGAAAATATGTTTCAGAATTGCATTTCAAAGTTAGAATATTGGCTTACTAGCATTTCTGTGAGTTTGATCATAATGTTCAATTATTTTTCCAAACAATACATGATCTATCATTCTTTGGTGGGAAAATATGTATGTAATATGTTTCGTTGATGATAAGAAAAGAAATGTGAGCCTTTTTGAAAGTTTGTCTTAGAGGAACATTTCCTCATTCAATCAATGAATATTAATTAGGAATTTCTAAATGTTGTCATTTGCTCATTGTAGGAATAAACATCCTTGTAAAAAGGGAGTATAATGTGATACATAATCAATTAAAAACAATAATTGTCCTGGCTACTTTTGTGTTAACTTGACACAAGCTGGAGTTATCACAGAGAAAGGAGCTTCAGTTGGGGAAATACCTCCAGGAGATCCAGCTGTAAGGCATTTTCTCAATTAGTGATCAAGTGGGAAGGGCCCATTGTGGGTGGTGCCATGCCTGGGCTAGTAGTCTTGGGTTCTAAAAGAGACAAAGCTGAGCAAGTCATTAGAAACAAGCCAGTAAGGAACATCCCTCCATGGCCTCTGCATCAGCTCCTGCTTCCTGACCTGCTTGAGTTCCAGTCCTGACTTCCTTGGTGATCAACAGCAGTATGGAAGTGTAAGCTGAATAACCCCTTTCCTCCCCGACTTGATTCTTGGTCATGATGTTTGTGCAGGAATAGAAACCCTGACAAAGACAATAATAAATTGTATCAGTGAGCTCTGAGCATTGGACAGTAAGATCAACCAAACAGCAGGTTACATTACAAGTTTATCCTGACTGATAAAAGTTCTTCTAGAATGAGTAAAATTTAAAATTTCTTTACAAAAAAACAATTGTGAAGGACAAGTGATCAAGCGATGCTTGCAAATGAACTGATGATCTAGAAGGCTTAAGACACTCTAACATTGATTCAGGACAGTAGCCAGTATGGTAGGAATTCTGTGTCTTTGTGTTTACATGTGCTTTGAATCTCAAGATACACCTATGTGCTAATTGTGTGTTTGAAAGAGTATTAAATTCTTGAACTTCATATATCTGTGTCATAGATTCATATTTTATTTATCATCCTATGAAGTTATGGTCTCTTAGCTTGGTTTAGTACAACAATATGGAAATGAATCTATTGCAAGAAATAGTTTCTTTAAAAATTTAATCTTAATTACAAGAAAATATACTACACAAAGTTTTATTATATGATAAGGATTATTTGACGACTTTGTAGCTTCATATTGGCAATTTAATGTAAAAACTAACCCAATGATATTTTGATATATTGTTTCACTATGTAGCCTCAACTGACCAGTAAATCAAAGCAAACTTCTCATGTTTTGGCCTTCCAAGATTGTGTGCCACTAGGCCTAACATTTGTAAAACTTTTATACTGACTACAGTAAGAACTTGACATAATCAAAGATAGAAGAAACAATTCACACTAAAATGAAATTATGTTCTGGACACGTTTAACCTTCTTAAGCAAAAACATATGAGTTAATTTCTCTAGAAGGGAAAGAACATTAAGACAGTGAAAAGGGCATGTTGTAAACACATGAAGAATCTGGAAAATTAAAATCCACATTGTTTTATCCTAAACTTCCAAGCTTGAAGAACTGTGACAAATAAATTTCAATTTAAAAAGTAATCCATTCTAAAAAATAAAGCCATTACCATACAAATATACTTAATGGTTGACATGAATTTCTTAGTGATCACAAATATTTTCTCTAACAATAATTTGCATAATATTTTATAGGTACAGTCATTAAAATATTTTTAATTTAGTAGAAACAGTAAATACATTAATTATAATGGCTATATTATTAAGTTCAATGACTTCTCCTTTTTTAGGGTACTTTATTATGTTTCTTTTTTTTCTTTAACTCTCCATAATTTATTCCTGTCTCCCACCAACCATCCTTTCCACATCCCATACCTCCTCTCCACTCCCCTGTCTCCACATGGATGTCCCAATCCCCAACCCCACCTGACCTCTAACCTCCCTGGGACCTCCAATCTCTTGAGGATTAGGTGCATCATCTCTGAATGAACACAGACCTGGAAGTCCTTTACTGCATATGTGTTGGGGGCCTCATATCAGCTGGTGTATGCTGTCTAGTTGGTGGTCCAGTGTTTGAGAGATCTCCGGGGTCCAGATTAAGTGAGACTGCTGGTCCTTCTACAGGATTGCCCGCCTCCTCAGCTTCTTTCAGCCTTCCCTAATTAAACAACAGAGGACATCTGCTTCTGTCTAATGGTTGGGTGTTAATATCTGCATCTGACCTTTTCAGTTGCTTATTGGGTCTTTCTGAGGGCAGTCATGATAGGTCTCTTTTTGTGAGCACTCCATAACTCCAGTAAGGGTGTGAGATCATGGGACCTCGCCTTGCAATGGATTCAACTTTGGGCCTGTCCCTGGACTTTCTTTTTCTCAGGCTCATCTCCATTTCCATTCCTGTAGTTCTTTCAGACAGGAACAATTATGGGTCAGAGATGTGACTGTGGGATGTTAACAACATCCCTAACTTGATGTCCTGCAGGAGGTGGGCTTTATAAAGTTCCCTCTTCCTACAGTCAGTCATTTCATCAAAGGTCCCTCCCTGTAAGTCCTGGGAGTCTCTGACCTCCCCGGTCTCTGGTAATTTCTGGGGGTTCCCCCCAACCTCCTATTTCCTGAGGTTGCCTGTTTACATTCTTTCTGCAGGCCCTCAGAGCTTCAATCCTTTTTCCTCACCCAGTACCAGATCAGGTTCCCCTCTCCCCCGACTGGACCCTGCCCCAGCCACTTTCTTCCCATGTCCCTCCCTTCCTCCCTCCTTAAGATTGCTTTCTTCTCTCTCCCAAGTGGAACTGAGGTGTCCTCACTTGGACTCCTCTCTTCAGAGTTTTGAGCCTTTTGAATTCTGTGGATTTGTATCTTTTGTATTCTCTACGTCTTTTTTTCCCCCCTAATATCCACTTGTTAGTGAGTATATAATGTGCATGCTCTTTTTGATCTGAGTTACCTCACTCAGGGTGATATTTTCTAGTTCCATCCATTTGCCTTCAAAACTCAGGATGTCCTTGTTCTTACTAGCTGAGTAGTATTCCATTGTGTAAATGATCCACATTTTCTGTATCCATTCTTCTGTCCTGGAACATCTAGGTTAATTCTAGCTTCTGACTAACACATATAAGGCCATTCTGAACATAGTGCAACAGGGGCCTCTGTGGCATGGTGGGGCATCTGTTGGGTATATTCCCAAGAGTGGTATAGCTGGTCTTTAGGTGGATCTATTTCCAATTTTCTGAGGAACCTCCAGATTGATTTCCAGTGGTTGTACCAGTCTGCAATACCATCAGCAATGGTGGAGTATTCCACTTTCTCCACATCTTCTCCAACATGTGTTGTCACCTGAGCTTTTTATCTTAGCCATTCTGATTGGTGTAAGGTCGAATCCCAGGGTCATTTTTATTTGCATATATCTGATCACTAAGGACTCTGAACATTACTTTAGGTGCTTCTCAGCCATTTGAGATTCCTCAGTTGTGAATTCTTGGTTTAGGTCTATACCCCATTTTTTGATTGGGTTGTTTGCTTTTTGGTGATTACCTTCTTAAGTTCTTTATATATTTTGGATAATTAGCCCTCTATCAGATGTGGAGTTAGTGAAGATTTTTTTTCGAAGTCTGTAGTTTGTCAATCTGTCTTATTGACTATGTTCTTTGCCTTACAAAAGCTTTCCAGTTTCATGAGGTATCATTTATAAATATTTGATCTTAGGGCATAAGCCATTGGAGTTCTGTTTAGGAAATTTCCCCTTGTGCCAATGAGTTCAAGGCTCTTTCACACTTTCTCTTGTATTAGATTCAGTGTATGTTTTTTTGTTAAGGTCCTTGATTCACTTGGACTTGAGCTTTGTACAAGGTGACAAATATGGGTCTATGTTTATTCTTCTACATACTGACAACCAGTTAGACCAGCACCATTTATTGAAGATGCTTTCTTTTTGTCCATTGTATATTTTTGACATCTTTGTCAAAGAACAAGTGACCATGAGTGTGTGGTTTTATTTCTAGGTCTTCAATTCCACTCCACTGATCAATGTGTCTGTCTTTTTACCAATACCATGCAGTTTTTATCACTAATGCTCTGTGGTAAAGCTTGAGGTCAGGAATGGGGATTCCTAGAGGTATTCTTTTATTGTTAAGAATTGTTTTCACTGTTCTGGACTTTTTGCCTTTCCAGATGAATTTGAGAATTGCTCTTTCCGTGTCTTTGAAGAATTGTGTTGAGATTTTGTTGGAGATTGCATTGAATCTACATATTGCCTTTGGTAGGATGGTTATTTTTACTATATTAATTCTGCCAAACCACAAGTATGGGAGATCTCTCCATTTTCTTAGATCTTCTTTGATTTCATTCTTGAGCGACTTGAAGTTATTGTCAAACACACTTTGACTTGTTCTGTTAGATTTACCCCAAGATATTTTATATTATTTGTGGCTATTGTGATGAGAATTGTTTCCCTAATTTCTTTCTCAGCCTGTTTATCCTTTGTATAAAGGAAGTCTACTGATTTATTTGAGTTAATTTTATATATGGCCACTTTGCTGAAGTTGTTTTTCAGCTGGAGAAATTCTCTGGTAGAATTTTTGGGGTTGCTTATATATACTATCTCATCATTTGCAAACTGATAAATTTATTTCTTCTTTACCAATTTGTATCTCCTGGATCTCTGGGTTTTTGTGTCATTATTCTAGCTAACAGTTTGAGTACTATATTGAATAGATATGGGGATAGTGGGTATCCTTGTCTTGTCCCTGATTTCAGTGGGATTGCTTCAAGTATGTCTCCAATTGCTTTTATTATGTTGTCCAACTGTGCTGAATGCAGCTGATCCTCAACTGCTCTGAGTACAGAGGGTCCTCAAATGCTCAACTGCTCTGAGTGGTTCCTGTAAGATGTATCTGGATATGGAGTCTTCACGGGAGCAGACCAAATAGGAGTCTGACATAGCAGCAAGGACCTGGCAGAAGGGGTGGAAGGGATGAAAGAGGAGTGGTACTTGGGAGGGCTGGAGTTTTCAAGAGTGATGGATCTTGAGTCCTCCAGGCTTCCAGCAGCAGCTCTCAACTGGAGGGCTGGGGTGGGGGCGGCTTCTTAACAACTGCTCTGAGTGCAGCAGGCCCTCTAGGATGGGTCAGGACATGGAGTCTTCACAGGAGCAGACCACCTAGGGGCCTGCCCTAGGAGCAAGGACCAGCAAGGTAAATGCTTTCTGAAGTCACATTCTTCTATCAAAGATATCTTCAAGTAATACTTAATCCAATACAACAATATTATTGAAATAAATGTACGTGAACAATCATCTATCACATTAAAAATATCTGAAACTAATATAACATCAAAATAAAGAGGGTTATTGTCATCCATACTTGGAATAATGTCTTTTTAGATAAGACTTAATCATTCATATTGACTTAAAATATTTCTTTTTAGAACCAGTATAACACTTCTATATACTGTGATGGATGAGAAATGTTTTTGTTTTGTTTAGTTTTGTTTTTGTTTTTGTCTTTTTAATTTTTTCTCTATTTTTTATATTTGCTAAAATTACAAATTTGTTAACAAGGAACATATTTCTATTCATGAATTTAAATAATTCCTATGGTGAAGTAAAAGAAAACACAGTTTCAGAAATTCAACAATTGTTCTTTTAAGCCATATTAGAAGCATTTGTATATGCATTTCCTATGTAGCCATATGAAAGGTTACTTTGTGTTTGCATTCATCCTTTACATAAAAAAAGACTCTGTGTCCTTCTGTAAAAGAATAAATAGTTTTTAAATATTTATCTTTAGGAAGTAAATAAGTATATAAGCTCCTTACAATGTAAGCTTATTGCCAAGTCTCTACATTTATTATTCTCACAAAATAATGTTTGATGAACATTCAATTGTGAGGAATTTATTGAAGTCTATTAAACATCATTAGTATGAAAAGATCTTTGAATTCCTTATGTAACTTTCTACAAATATGTGGATTCTTGGTTAAAAAAAAGTCTTGTTTCAAATGAATCCTCCTCAAGCTGTTTGATATTTTATTTGATTTTATACACCTGAGTGGTTCAAACATATTAGAAAGGAAAATGATGAAAAGAAGGACAATCAAGAGCCAGTTTATAGAAACTCGTGGCATTTCCAGTTCTTTGGGACTTCTGTCTTCAGAGGTGGATTATTCTTACATGGGCTGAATTGTAATCAATACATGATCTATTCTTCTTCAGACTCCCCAGTGTTCAGACTATAGGAGTGAACCATCACACTGTGATCTGCATTGACTTTTAAGTTTCAAGTTTACATAATTATGCAAGAAAAATGTATGCAAGTATATTAAGCTATAAAGTTACATTAAACATTTAGAACTAAATGTGTTCAATGTATTTTACTAATTATTACTAGTAGACCAACTAGTAAACAATAGGTGTTCTGTAGAAGACAAAAATCATATAATCATATATAACCATGTGAACATATCTCCTTCTAACTAATGCCTTTTGTCTTGAGACAGAATCCAATGAAAAAATTTATCTAATGCCAACTGACAAATATTGCCATGTAGCTTTAAATTCATAGTGGTGCTGATGGCTAGAAAAGAATTAGTGATCTTTGCTGTTATAAATATCAAAGTCTGCTTATTCCATTTCTTATATTATCATTTAGCAATCACATGTTATTGAACATGGGAAGGCTCTCTAATATTGAGTTCTGATATAATTTAATCTACTGTTTCCAGACCTAATGAAAATTAATTGCAAACTCTCTGATTTTCCATGCTTGTAGCTGTCAAATAGCAGAATACCTACATGTTGAAAATACAAAAGTAGGCAGCTGGATAAATGCCCAGTGAAACTGAGGGATGTAACTCATGTATATCCTTCAACATCAGTCCTTCAATGCATGACTGACTTGGAGCAGTCCTTCATATTTTTAGGTTCATAAACAAATACTGGATTTTTATATTTCTCCAGAAATAAGTTTAAGGTAAGGATATTTGTTCATGGGCTACTTCACTTGCTTGAGGCTGAACATTTCTGGCTATAATCACCAAACAGAAACCAGTCGTAAAACATATTCATTGCATGGCACTCTGAAACAGATCAGTTATAAGACTTAAAGAATAAGATAACAATTTTGGTAAAATAATATTCAAAAAAACATACTGCAAGTTGCCAAATGTATCTATGAAGAAATCTTGGTTTTGTCAATTTCAGTTATCTAAAGATGTGTCCTTCTAACATATGACATATCGTAATAAACTAGTACTCTCAGAATTCAAAACCCTACTAATCAATATGTCAAACATCATTAAAAAAAGGATGGTTTCTTGGTCACTGGAAAATGTGTGACACATTATAAGTTTATTTTGTAAGTAAGCAAAATGTTACATATTAGAAATTAAATGGGATCCTGCAAAGCATTTTAAAAGAGTAAATTCTGCTTCACAACAGGGTTTTACTATGTGAAATAAAAACAGCTTTGCTTATATTGGAAATTAAGTTTTAGTTGAATTAAGAAAAGAAAGGTCGCTGGGCGTGGTGGCACAGCCATTAATCCTAGCACTCGGGAGGCAGAGGCAGGCCGATTTCTCAGTTTGAGGCCAGCCTGGTCTACAAAGTGAGTTACAGGACAGCCAGGGCTATACAGAGAAACCCTGTCTCGAAACCCCCCCCCCACAAAAAAAAAAGAAAAGAAAGGTCAAAATTAAGAAAGATCAAAAATATAACTGTTTAATTTCTTTGTTATTATAGTGAAAACTCTATAACAATACATAAATTAAATGTTTCAGTATTTCTCAAAACACTTTGATAGGTTGTAACTTTATCTACAATTACTTTGTGAATAATTATACTAAAAATTAAAGTCAGTTACAAAGAAAAATTTATTAGTCACTATTAGGTTTATGGTTAAAACCATTCAAACTTTATTACAAAATCACTTTAGATATTACAATGGATCCTTCATTTTTATCTTGGAATAGAGCCATACAAACTTTGAATAGTCAGTATTACATGCACATTTATAAAGAGAACAAAAATGAGAGGTGAGAATTAAATTAAAGTCAATTTTTCAGTACAAAAGAGTTCTTAATAAAGCAATAAATTAAATATACCTTTTTGACTACAGAATATGGTAAAGTTAACCTAATATGAGAATTATACCTACTATAATGAGAGCAAAATTGTATGTTTTCATCCTAAGTTAATGACAGTGTATTTATACATGAACAGCTAGCCAATCATAGAAAATCTGATATAATAAATTAATAAATATCACACATGTAAAGACTGAGATTAACTTAATGGGATTGATTTTATACTGCCTGTTAATGTGTTAATATGGGAGAAACTGTGATTATTCAGGTCCTTTCGAAGACTAGAACCACAATATCATTGTAGACACAGGAGCTGTAAAATAAACCTAAATATATGCAAGGGTGCTTCTGTTACTCTAGCAGAAAATATGTAGAATTATGTTCCTTTTTCACATTTTCTAGAAAATTATATAGATTTTTTATTAGGTCTACTGGTAGCAAAGGTGTTTTTCTTTTCCAGAATATTACCCAGTATATGATAATCTCAGAGTAAAATTGTATTGTTATTTTTCAGTTAGGATCTGTGAAACTTTGGTGTATATTTCCAGTTTGCCAACCTTTATCTGGCTAAAATTAAAACTTTAAAGTCTAATGTGGAGAAGAAATTCCATAACTAATGGTATAGTCATAAAATAAGATACTCTTGGTCTTACATAAGAATAAGTTTCTTTCTTAAAAACCTTAAAATTGTCAATGTCCTATTGATGCATTTAAAAAAGCATAACCAAAAGCAAAATAACTTGGAAAAGGAAAGAGTTTGTTTGCTTTACACTCTACATCACTGTTCATCATTAAAGGAAGTCAGAATAAAAAGTAAATCAGGACAAAACCTTGGTGTGAAATGATTTATTTCTTATGTTTTCATGGATGTAGTTATCCTACCTTGGTTTCAGTTTTCCCTCTAGTATTTGCTTTAAGGCTGAATTTGTGGGTAGATATTGTTTGAATTTGGTTTTGTCTTAAAGTACCTTGTTTTCTACAGCTATAGTAATTGAGATGTTTTCTGGGTATAGTAGTCTTGATTGGCATCTGTGATTTTATTAAAGGTTTCATGATACCTGGCCCTTCTAGATTTTAGAGTCTTTGTTGAAAAGTCAGGTATAATTCTGATAGGTCTGCATTTGTATGTTACCTGACCTTTTCCCTCGCTGCTTTCAATGTTCTTTCTTTGTTCTGTAGGCTAATATAATCTTCAGAACATTAATAGTGGGAGATTTCAGCACCCCAGTATCACCAATTGACAGTACTTCCATATAAATACTAAACAGTAATTATGAAACTAACATATATTTTGGATCAAATGGACCTAACAGATACCTATAGAATATTTTACCCAGACATAAAAGAATATATCTTCTTTTTAACATCTCCTTCTTAGAATTGACCATATAGTTGTTCACATAGCAAACCTCAACTGTACATGAAAATTTAAAAACTTCTTTTATCTATCAGAAAACCATGTATTAAAGCTAGATGTCAAGAACAACAAAATCGCCAGAATGCCTGCACACTCATGGGAATTGAAGAACTCTCTACTCAATGATCTCTTGACCAGGGATGAAATGAGAAGCAAATTAATAATTTTCTAGAATTCAGTAAAAATGAAGGTGCACATTGTGTCCCAAATTTATGAGACACAAAGAAAACAGCGCTAAAAAGAAAGTTCATGGGCAGTGGTGGCACACACCTTTAATACCAGGACTTAGGAGGCAGAG
>NC_034602.1:72588450-72599146 GCF_900095145.1 Mus pahari | reverse complement strand
ATGAGTAGAAGGCAGGAAATAATAAAAATCAAGCCTGAGATCAATCATTTAGAAACAAAGAAAACATTACAAAGAATAAATAGTCAAACTAACCAAGAGACAGAAAAATGTATCCAAATAAATGAAATCAGAAATGAAGAAGCAGACATAACAATGGACCTTGGGGAAATGAAAACAATTACTAGGTCGTGCTTCAAAAACCTGTTCTCCACAAAATTGAAAAATCTTAAAGAAGTGGAAGATTTTCTAGACAGATACCACTTTCCAAAGTCAAGATCAGGTAAACAATTTAAATAGCCCTAAAACCCCCAAAAGATATTGAAACATTTATTAAAAGTCTCTCAACCAAAAAGCTGAGGGCCAGATAGATGGCTTTGTGTAGAATTCTACAAGATTTTCAAAGAAGAGCTAATACCAATACTCAAACTATTTCATTAAATAGAAACAAAAGAAACACTGTCAAACTCATTCTATGAAGTCACAGTCTGATACTTTAACCACACAAAGACCTACAAAGAAAGAGAACGTCAGACTGATTTTCATTATGAAGATTCTTGCAAAATTACTCAATAAAATACTTGCAAACTGAATGCAGGAACACATCAAAAACACCATCATTATCAAGTAGGCATTCATCTCAGGAATACAGGGATCTTTCAATTTTCATCATTTACATTTCAAATACTATCTCAATAGTTAGAATATTCTCTTTCAAGTGAAAGATTGAGTATTATCTATGAATTATTTCTATTGAACCAGTAGATGGAAGGTATCTCATACAAGATAGTTTTATAAGAAATAAAATTTTACCAATCTAATATTGCTTTTAGTAATATATTCAATTATGACACCTGAGTAAGCTACAAAGAACAAGTGAAAATTACTGATGAAAATATTAAAGTTTAGCAATTCAGAATGTACAATGTCATGCTAATACAATAGCTATGATTTTATTGTCTGTATATAAAAGAATGGCACAGACTTCCTACCTGTCAATTTGTTGAAAGAAAAAATTGTATACTCATAATACATATGCAGTAGATTTTACACATATTTGTTCTTTGTTACTAAATGGAAAAAATATATTTTTGATGAAAGTAAGGGTTATATTACTAAAGTCATTGATCTGTGACAAGAATGTTTCAATTCAGCTGTAATTTTAAATGATTTCTCCATACTTATACATTCATATATTTTAACTACTAAGATGGAAAATATATATGCCATCAGTGAATTTTTCTCACATTTACACAAAATACAGTGACTAGTAAAAAACTAACAAAAATGCATACATAGATACAGATTAAAATGCTTTTGGAAATTTTGGAAATTAACATAATTCAAAATTTCACACCTATTTGATATTTTTATTTATCTACTACTTTGTAATGTGCTATTAAATAATACCTGGTTTTATAGAGATAATGTTTATATGCACTGTGTGAAGAAGTATCTCTGTCCTTCTTTGCTTGCCTAAGGCACCTTCTTATAACCTAAATAAAAAGTCTATGGCCTGTAGAAAAAAGCAGAATGAAAGATGGCAGAGAGAGGAACTCTGGGAAAGAGTCAGGAGGGAGGAAGCTTTGCCACCAAGAAGTGGAGGAAGTTGGAAGTGTGAAATGGAGGCAAAGTAAGCGTTCCTGTGGCAGATCTTTCATTAGGATAAATGGAGTATCAGAGTTGTGAACGAGCCAGAATCCAACTAAGGTAAGGCCAAAGGTCTGAATAAATTAAAAAGCATCTGTGTCATTATGTAGGTGTAGAGGCAGACATAGAAAAGTCCCAAAAGTTAATTTTATTGACCATAAAACTAACTAGAATGACACTATTGACTTAAACATTTTTCAAGAAATATATATCTAATTGTTATGAATGAATTTATTACATCAATGTCATATAATTGTACTGTCAAGAACTTAGAGATAAAGATGAATTATTTCTGGAGACAATACAATGCCTTGGATAGTCTGTGAATTTTAAGTATGATTTCTCAACTGGGTGAATACAATTAATTTTGTTAGATTCTATAGGACACTATGAACAAATATTATTAGCCTTGTTTTACTTTCTTAACCCCAATATATGGCTCTTACTTAGTTAGAACATGTAAAACCTTAGAAACTTACTTATTCAAATAAACAATTACTCATAGTCTATAAATATTGCATTCAGTGACCTAGAACATTTTTAGTTAGTACACTTAAAATGTTTACTTCCAGCTTGATGCCCTGGTGTAGGGGAAGGTCAGGACAGGGAAGCAGGAGTGGGTAGGTTGGTGAGCAGGGGGAGTGGGGACTGGATGGGGAATTTTTAGAGGGGAAACCAGGAAAAGGGGATAACATTTGAACTGTAAATAAAGAAAATATTTAATATGGGGAACAAAATGAGAGCTCAGGCTGATATTCCAGAGGACCTGAATTAGATTTCCAGCACCATATGGCAACTCAAAACTATATATGTTTTCAATTCTAGGTGACCTCACACGATTAGACACACATGCATACATGCAGACAGAACACCAGTGCATATAAAATAAAAATAATTAAATCTTAAAAAATAGGTCCATTAAAATGCTGGATTCTATGGGGGGGGGGGGACAAACCTCAAACACAGATACCACAAAATTTGTAGGAAAAAAACTAAGGCAAAAGGATTGTGATTTGAATCAAAAAATATGTACTTACTTAATTTTGGTTTAGGTCCTGAATTACCTCATACAACCTAACATATTATATATATATATATATATATATATATATATATATATATATATATGAGAGAGAGCAGATAAACCAGGCCCAATTAAGGATTAATTTTAAAGAAATATCCACATTCATTCCTATCATACAAAAATAAAACACCTACTGCTTCCCCACAGTGTTAAGTTGGTAAAATATTCACTGTGTCAACAAGAATTTAATTTAGACATTGATTGCTAAGTGGAAGAACTTCTGTTACACGCATGCTATCCTTACATGATAACTAGTCAGCTTTATAGAACTTCTGCTACACGCATGCTATCCTTACATGATAGCTAGTCAGCTTTATAGAACTTCTGCTACACACATGCTATCGTTACAAGATAACTAGTCAGCTTTATAGAACTTCTGCTACACGCATGCTACCCTTACATGATAACTGGTCAGCTTTATAGAACTTCTGCTACACGCATGCTTTCCTTACATGATAACTAGTCAGCTTTATCAACTGTTGACAGAGTTGTCAGGCTCTGGAGTTGCACTTAGGATAACTAGAATAATGTTCAAAGCAGCAGACAACAGAAATTAGAAAATGTGGAATGTAACAATTAGATGTTTGTGCTCCCAAGTGGTATATAAGCTATGATGGAATCAGTCTTTCAACTTGATGGAATCAACCCTCAGAGATTCAGAATTTTATTTTAAAGCTAGCTTTGTATTCTTTATTTTCAATATTTTTTTTTTTAAAAATTCACGTTTAGGTTGGAGTATTATATTTACCAATAATTTTCCTGACCTGTGTCATCACTTCCCTTCCCAACTTCCTTAACATTAATTAATTAATTAATTAATTAATTCATTCATTCATTCATTCATTCATTTGTTGTCACATACAAAGTGTGAGTGTAAAGTCAAATATTGGAACATGGAACATCATCAGGTGACATAAAGTCACTAAAGAGTAATTCTCTCTTCCCCAGAAACTACTGCCCATGGTTGATTACCAAGGGGTGGAACTTACAAATAACCTACTACATTTCTGCTGGGACTTGGCTTGACTAATCTTATGTTGGTTTTATGCAAGGAACCACGGCTGTTATGAATATATAATTTCCCTAGCTCCACCATATCTAGAAGACAATATTCACAGTACTTTTCCCCAATAAAGTTTTACATTCATTTAGTCCCTTCTTCAGCAATGTTCCCTAATCCTTGATTGTAGTGATGGTGTTAGTAAATAATGATAGTTCCCTCATTTATGGCTCTATACTCAGGCTCAACTCTTTTCAACTCTGAAAATGTACTCACCTTTGTTATTGTTCACCATTAAAAAATAAAAGAGCCTTCTCTAAAAAAAAAAAAAAAAAAAAAAAGGCAGAGTCCAAACTATGTTTATAAGTAGAAGAATAATCAGAAGATAGTGGAACAGCATGATTTTTAGGGGAAAAAAAAAGATAATAGGACATATGGTCATCCAGCCATGAGCTTTTGAACAAATTATTATACATGCCATGAAATCATGAAATTCTCTCCTAAAGGTAGACCTCACTCTCAATCAGCAAGAGCCTAGTTGTTCCAAGACAGATCATATGGATCATGCAGTAGATCTATTTCTAGGTTGTTGAGGAATCATCACACTGATCTCCATAGCAGATTTACCAGTGTGTACCACCATCAGTAGTAATACAAGTTCCCCTGTTCCCATGCCAACACTAGCCTTTGACCTCATTATTATTTTTATTTTACCTTAGCTATTCTAAATGTAGTAGAATGAAATAAAAAAAAAGTAGTTATAGTTTGCATTTCCTGACAGCTAAGGGTCTTGAACCTTTAAAAAAAATATTTCTCACCCATATGTATTTCATTTTTTTAAAAAATTATTTTTTGAGATCTCTACATTTAGATCAATCTATCCATTTAAAACTTCTTTAGTTTGTTGAATTATATTAATAGTGACACTACTATCATTGGAATGATGGGATAAATCCCTATTCCACAACATGAAAATGGGAGCTGGGGAGGAACTGTAACGAATAGAGGGAGGGGAAACTTTAATCAGGATAAATTATGTAAAAGAAAATATATTTTCAATAAAAAATATAAGAGCCTAATGCTTGTGTAAATTGCCTGTGCTGTGTTGGGACATTATTATCCATCCAGTAATGTATGAGTAGCACATTAGCACTTCACATGAAAGAAAAAATGAAGATATGAAGTCAGGTGGGTAAAGAAATATGTGTTGAATTGGGACATGTGGTCAGTGGCTGAATATGATCAAAAACTCCTTGTACAACTTCTCAAAAAAGCCATAAAAATCTGTAAAATAAGGTAAATCCAGTAAATCTGTGTTTGGGATGTCAGTGATGCTTTTTCCGTGAACATTTATGAAGGAGGAAACTTTATTCTTGTGTAAAGTAATTAGACTTTGAAAATATGTCAATAAAATCTAACTATTGTAAGATATGCAGAGGAATGAATCCTTTGAGCTTGTATGGTATGGCATTAAACAGCAAAGAATTCTGACACAGAAAATAATCATTTATGTTAGTTTCCATAATGTGATTTTGTAGGAAGAAATTAAGAGCCTCAATGTAATTCCATATTATGAAATACCATAGAGATTTACATATTCATAAATCATATTTTGTTTTATTATAAGAACATTCTACAATATATAAAATACAAATATAAGGATTTAAAAATAATTACATAGAGGTGCAGACATAGAATAGTGGTGCCGTACCTATCTTGTCTATGAGGCCCTCGGTTCAATCCTTGATACTTGCAAAAAGAAGATAATTTTGTTTATTTTTTGTTCTTTAATTAATAATGTATAGATTTGAATAAGAAATTTGGTAGCTAATCTCTGAAATACTCTTAATTTGGTTAAATGTTAAATATATATATATACATATACGTATACATATGTGTGTGTGTGTGTATTATGTATACTGAATAAATACTGTCATAAGTACAAAAGCCATTTTCATATGAATTTAGGTACTATAATTACATTTATATATTTTAAAGTCTAAGATAATCTTTGATGAAAAATAATTTCAATCTATTAAAATATATTTTCTTTTAAGATACTTTTTTCATGATTAGCATAGAAAATATGTATTTAATAAATATGACTTGGTGAGTTATGGATTTCTAGGATAAAATATTCATTGCTCATAAAAGTTTTACTTTATTATTTTTCTAAATTTTTGGGATGATAAAACACAGCATCTCATTTCATAAAAAATTTAAGTAGACAATATTATTAACTGTAGACATTATATTTGGCCACAGTCCTCAAACATATATATATACATATTTATATATATATATATATATATCAAGCCATACACATTTTAATTTCATACATGATACATATTCATATGAAATGTACACATATATCATATAATCATATTATACCTCTATATATTAAATTTGTATTGCATATAAAAATAAACACAACATAAAATATATAAAATATATAATATATTTCACATAATTATTCTCTCTATATATAAATTTCTTAGCTTCTTTTTTGGTAGATATATATTTCTTATTTCCATGTGTTCACTATTATGAATGATGTTGAATGAACATTTTAATAAGTTTCCTCTTTCAGTTTCTTTGCATATATATCTTAAAATGTGAATATTGAATATTCCTGTCTCTGATTTAAGCTTAAGGAACCAGTAAGTTTGTTTGATGGTTGTTTAGCCAATTTATATTTCCAAAAGTATATATAACATGCTTTATAATACATGATATCATTAAACATCTTATTGCAATCATCCTGATAGATGTGATATAATTTATTGCTTGAATTTGCATTTTTTGATTTTATTTAGAACACACATGGTTAAGTGGGTAATGGCTACATCAAAAATATTTACCAAATTCCAGGGATAGCATAAAAAAAAATCATATTGGACTTAAGAAGATGGTTCAGCACATTAGAACACTTTCTCCTGTAGAGGACTGATTCTTCTTCAGTCACCCACATCCAGCATTATGTAAGTACTTGTAACTCCAGTATCAAGGTAACTAAAGTCACATGTTTTGGGGAACCCACATATATGTAGCATGGACCCACAAACCATAAATATACATGTCCATAAAAGTAAAACTTTTAAATATATCTTAAGTCTATATTAATATAAATGATATATACGGCAGTAAAATATTGGTCAATACATCTGGTCTCATTCATTAAAAGTTAGCAGTAAGCTATCTAATTTGTGACAGTCAAAGGTTTCTCACATTACCTCTGTCAGTAGAACACACCAAATCTTCACCATTTACTTGGTTTATTTTTTTTCTGTTTGTTTGTTTGTTTTTAAGATTTATTTATTTTATGTATATGAGTACACTATAGCTCTCTTCAGACACACCAGAAGAGGGCATCGGAACCCATTACAGATGGTTGTGAACCACCATGTGGTTGCGGGGATCTGAACTCCGGACCTTTGGAAGGGCAGTCAGTGCTTTTGACCACTGAGCCATCGCTCCAGCCCCAACCATTTCCTTTTTAAAAATATGTAATATTGTAAAGAATCTCCTGACATTTTTTGAAGTATTCATAAAAAAAAAAAAAAAAAAGAAAGAAAAGTTCTACTACAAACAGCAACTGGGTTTCTAACAAAGTATAAGGTATTGATATTTTATTTCAAAACATGATAAACATGATGTATTGGCTTTTTGTTAGCAGGTGGTAAGAGTAGATATTTTATTCAATATTGATTTAAATTGCTCCATCTTTCTTTTGAAAGCAGTCAATGCTATAGAGGTTTTGAAATTGCAATGATTAAGATTTCCCAAGCCTTGATATAAAGGTTCTCTAAAAAAATTCCAGTTAACACTCCTGTTATTATACTCCGAATACAATTTATTTGATTTCTATTGCACATTTCAATGTTATGTTTTATGAGTAGATATATATTTTCTATGACACTGAATCATTGGTAGGGCATCTGTATTTGTGGAAAGGATGGAGAATCATCATAATATTCTACATACAATCCACTTGTATTTTAAAATGAGACTTAAAGAATGCTTAAGAAAGAGACCAATTGATAAGCAGGTAGCCAGTCATATTTTAAGGATAATTTCAATATGTATCATAAGCCTTCCCTTCGCAATATATAGACAAAATTGCTCACTACCATTTCAAAATGGAAGGAAGGCAAAATAAAATGACGGAAAACAGTACCAACTGGACTGAAATACAAATTATTATCTTCCAGAGTGAGTGGGGTTTTGGTACTTACATTGCATTTATACTCAAAATTTAATATAATCCTTACTGAATAGCATAATACTTAAACCTGAAGACATTTAGACAGCAATATAGGGGGGTATTAAATTAATTGTTCAATGAATTTAAGACAAAATAGAGAACATTCAAGCCATCATAAAAATTTAAATCAGGCCGGGCAGTGGTGGCACATGCCTTTAATCCCAGAACTTGGGAGGCAGAGGCAGGCAGATTTCTGCGTTCGAGGGCAGGCTGGTCTACAGAGTGCGTTCCAGGACAGCCAGGGCTATACAGAAAAACCATGTCTCGAAAAACCAAAAAAAAAAAAAAAAAAAAAAAAAAAAAAAAAAGATTTTAAATCTAGTGATATTGTTTTACAAAAATAACTAAATATTCAATGTATTGAGATAAAGATTAGATTTTGCATTTTTTGAGTCTCGTTTAAAATCAGAATTTCTAATTTTTGGAAATTAACCTGCACAATCTTATATCCAAGCTTGTTATACTAATATTACTCCCTAAATACAGGGTTCTAGATAGTAAAAGGGATAATTTATTTGAAGAATACATTTTAATGTCCATTATCTTAATAGTAATATTTTAATCAGTAGATTACTAAAGAAGAAAAATTTTCCCCTATGTAATATCTGTAGATTTTTGCAACCAAAGCAATTGACAATTATTTCATAGGGCTTTAGATTTCTTCTCCTCATATCATATACACAAATTTTGGAATTTGTTTTTACTGTATACCATTACTACTTACTATTATATTCAATATTAATATGTTTATTTCTAATAAAAGCTAAATGTTTATAAAGAATGACTAAAGGGATATGGTTAGAGGAAGAAGAGATAGAAAAATTATGTAAGTACAGTATTCACTTGTAAAACTCTCAAAAATGCAAAAATATAATTAAATTACTTAAACAATAAATTTTATTGGTTATAAATCTTTAACAGTTTTAGGTGAAGGAAACAACTTCAAAAGTCTTATTTATAATTTAATAATTTTCATTAGTTTTATTTTCCAAGACTTTTCTAGTAGAAATAAATGTAGATTGTGCCTAATTTTCAAAAAATAACATTTCTTTTAATACTATCAGACAAAGATACATGTCTTTGATGACAAAATGAAATTAAAGAGTCTCAATTTTGTTAATATAAATAAATTGACTAAAATCAGTACCGACACAAAATCAACACCATACTGACCACATTTGGCCCTTTTCTAACATAGTATTTTTTTTCAACTGGCTTTAAAGAATATATTTCTATTCAGATATATTTTTAGAAGTATTTTAATTTGCAAGTGTTTCCTTGTTTTTTTTTTTTTTAAATTCACATACTTTATATTTAAATACCTTCTCAGCGTGTCTCTGGACCATAGTATTTTGTTAGTTGTTCCAAAATAGTTTTAAGGTTTAAGTTCTAAAAGAGCAAGAACCCGGTGAACCTAGGCCAAAGGCAAGGTGGAAAGGGAATGATTGATTGAATGAATGAATGAATGATGAATATTCAAACTGAACTAAATGTTTTTTGTTTGTTTGTTTGGTGCTCTCAAAATGCTGAGTGAATTGTTTATATCTTCAAAGTGACAGAATCTTCTTCTCTATGGTATTTTAACAGCAAACATAAGTTACAGCACTTCAAGCACACATTGGAAAGGTGTTGCCCTCATTTATTTTTAAGGTAGGAATAAAGGGAACATGATCAAAATTGAGCTGCACAAAGCTGTACATGCTGTATTCTAACTCACTCACTGTCAGACTTCATACCTAAAATCACTCTCACAGGCTGATTAGTCAAGCTAAATGTAACTTGATTTGTACCAATTCAACCTTTTAACAGGTAACCTCATTTTTCAAAGCTCTGTATACACATACACACACACACACACACACACACACACACACACACACACACACACAGAGGAACAAGAAAGTATGAAGAAAATTCAATATCAAAAGAAGGAAACATTATTATATTTTATACATATATTTATAAAACATGAAAACATTAAAAAACGAACATAAGGAAATCACAGTACTTTGAGCATTTTTTCCTAACTTTTCATCTTATTTGGAGTTCAGCTCATTTATTCTGATTAAATATGTTTGAAAAAGTTTACTTTGTTTTTCTTTCCTGTAATCAAAAATAACATGCATCGGGTCACCTAGGGCAAAGAGTGGGCAGACACCCACACGGTCCCTAGAGGACTGCCCACATGATCTTAGGATCTTAGGATCACTGGTGAGTGGAACACAACTTCTGCTCCAATCCAATTGCACACAGGACCTGAGACAGAACTAGAGAAGCAGAGAACCGGCCTGACCAGAGGCACAAGTCCCTTCCGGTCTGCGCCAGCACCCGGTCACCTAGGGCACAGAGTGGGCAGACACCCCCATGGTCCCTAGAGGACTGCCCATGTGATCTTAGGATCAATGGTGAGTGGAACACAACATCTGCTCCAATCCAATTGTACACGGGGCCTGAGACAGCACTAGGGCAGCAGAGAACCAGCCTGACTAGGGGGCACAACTCCCTTCCTGTCTGCACCAGCACCAGGTCACCTAGGGCGTGGAGTCAGTGGACACCCCCACGGTCCCTAGCGGACTGCCCAAGCAATCTTAGGATCAATCTTGGTGAGTGGAACACAACAGCTGTTCCAATCTAATAGTGACCAGCTTGTGACAGCAGGAACAAGGACACCAGAGTCATTCCTGACCAGAGGCTCAGGTTC
>NC_034602.1:72585200-72586122 GCF_900095145.1 Mus pahari | reverse complement strand
GAAACTTTAGTAAAGCTTAAAGCACACATTGCTCCTCACACGATAATAGTGGGAGACTTCAACACCCCATTCTCATCAATAGACAGATCCTGGAAAAAGAAACTAAACAGAGACCCAGTGAAACTAATAGAAGTTATAAAACAAATGGATTTAACAGATATCTACAGAGCATTTTATCCTAAAACAAAAGGATATATCTTCCTCTCAGCAACTCATGGTACCTTGTCCAAAATTGACCATATAATTGGTCATAAAACAGGTCTCAACACATTCAAAAATATTGAAATTGTCCCATGCATCTTATCATACCACCATGGTCTAAGGCTGATCTTTAATAAGAACATAAATAATATAAAGCCAACATTCTCTTGGAAACTGAACAACACTCTCATCAATGATACTTTGGTCAAGGAAGAAATAAAGAAATTAAAGACTTTTTAGAGTTTAATGAAAATGAAGCCACAACATACCCAACCTTATGGGACACAATGAAAGCATTCCTGAGATGGAGACTCATAGCTTGGAGTGCCTCCAAAAAGAAACTAGAGAGAGCATACACTAGCAGCTTGACAGCATACCTAAAACTCTAGAACAAAAGGAAGCAAATTCACCCAAGAGGAGCAGAAGGCAGGACATAATCAAACACAGGGCTGAAATCATCTAAGTGGAAACAAAAAGAACTATTCAAAGAATCAACCAAACTAGGAGCTGGTTCTTTGAGAAAATCAACAAGATAGATAAACCTTTAGCCAGATTCACTAGAGGGCACAGGGACAGCATCCTAATTAACAAAATCAGAATTGAAAGGAAGAATAACAAAAGATCCTGAGGAAATCCGAAGCATCATCAGGTCCTTCTACAAAAGGCTATGCTCATCAAAACTGGAAAACCTGGATGAAATGGACAAATTTCTAGACAGATA
>NC_034602.1:72578585-72585189 GCF_900095145.1 Mus pahari | reverse complement strand
ATACACCAGCAAGATTTTGCTGAAAGGACCCTGATATAGCTGTCTCTTGTGAGGCTATGCCAGTGCCTGGCAAACACAGAAGTGGATGCTCACAGACAGCTATCGGATGGAACACAGGGCCCCCCAATAGAGGAGCTAGAGAAAGTACCCAAGGAGCTGAAGGGGTCTGCAACCCTATAGGTGGAACCACAATATGAACTAACCAGCACCCAGAGCTCCTGTCTCTAGAGGCAAATGTAGCAGATGATGGTCCAGTCAGCCATCATTGGGAAGAGAGGCCCCTTGTTCTTGCAAACTTTATATGCCCCTGTACAGGGGAACAGCAGGGCCAAGAAGGGGGAGTGGGTGGGTAGGGAAGTGGGGGGAGGAGAGTATAGGGGACTTTGGGGATAGCAAAATATAAATGAAGTAAATACCTAATAAAAATTGGAAAAAATAAAATGCAAAATCTAACATTAAAAATAATAATAACAATGTATATATTCGTGCTTCTAAATCTTAATGACTGATTAAAAGAGAATCAAGGACCAAGAGTGTGACAAAATGACCTTTGTACCTCTGATGTTATAAAAGACCCTGAAATAGTAACATAAAACTAGCTGTCTTGTTTCTTCTCTGTTATTTTAGTTTTGGGTTATGGGGCTTAGCCTTACAGCAGAGGGTCTTTCAAATGTGTGGTCGCATATCTCCCCTCATCTTGTCCTCTGACTAAGGAGTCTTCTGCACTCCTAGGCAAGAATTCCACATCTAGTTTGCTCATGGGTTATAATGCAAATGATGAGATAGAAGCCTTGCTGACAGCAGATGGAAGGAGCGGGCATTGTGCCAGCTCATTACAGCAACCTGCTAAGCCTGGGGGAGCAATCCTGTGCATCTCAAACCTAGAACTAAATAGATTCATGCTTTTCTGTGGTGGTTCTTTCTAAATTGACCTGGATATGTTTGTCTGTGACTATGTATGCACCTGATTGCTTCTTAAGTCCTCCTGAGGTAAAACATAAACCAGAATAATACAAATAATCAGGCCATTTAATTGTAGCAATGATTTTGTACCAATGGAGTCTTCCTGTCAAGTGTTTAATATTATCATCTCCTGTAATTTAGCTATAAACTATACCTAAATGTATTGACCAGCAGCTATGGGGAAATGGGAGATTCAGAAAATGGTTATATTTATTGCATAGGTTATTTTATCCATATGTGGATGTTGCTAACAGGGTGGAGGAGACACTGCTGGCAGATAAGAAACTGTGTGAGCAGCAGCCCCTCTGTTCTTAAAGTAGCACAGGTTGGTGCTGACAGTCTGTAAGTAGATGTTAAGGTAATGAGAAAAACAGCATTTTACTTACTGTGATTGGTTTGAAGCCTTAGGGTCGTATCTTGCTGTGAATCCCACAGCATAAAGGCGAGAAAAACAGCACCATGAGATGCTGTGAACTTAGTGAATCCACTTAGTTCTCTCTTAATCTTCTAAGCAATACAGAAAGATGTTTCAAATATTACAAGAAGACTTCTACAATTTCCTCATCTCCATGATATTATCAACCATCAATAGCATTACTGTGAGGGATTATGATAAAATGATTTGATTATGCCAGCGTTTCTTGCATCCCCCATTTTTTGCTCTTCCCACATTGACTATGCTCTTGTACAAAGCCAAAAGTTCACAGAATGCAAATGAAGCCTTAAATACCTTTTGAGATTTGCTTTCTCTTTCTGAACTGGGACATATTACAATGCTTCTGGGAAGAAGTCTTGGCCGTATGCTCTTGGAAGAGAGGCCATGTGGAAGGAACCCCAGTCATCCTGGCTAGCATAGACAAGGCTGTCATAAACCAGCTAAATCTAGGCAACTTCTCAACTAATTGGAAAGTAGGAGTGATTCCAGCCAGATTGTCACTGTGTGTGCCACCTGGAGACTAAAGAGATGATAAATAATTATCACTTTTAATCTCTCAATTTTGCAGAACTTTAGTATGTGTAACCAGTTTGTGATAGAATTCTTAGAAAGAAGTGAAGTTATATGGCTGTTGTTTCCATTTCGTGTTCAATACAAGAAAGCTGAATCATAGATTTAAATTCTCTAGCAGAGACCAACTAGAATTTGACATATGACTCACGCTAAAATGACTTTGATTAACAAGATATGAGTGGGAATCCTGAAGTTACATCTCTCACACACACACATTAACACTATGGTTGTCCTCTAGTATACTGATGTTTTATGGAGTGGTATGTCTTCACAATGTTGATGTTATAAGTGTTCTTTCTCAAACAAGAAACTCCTGAAATATGATAAACAAAGGGCATGGATCTATTGATTGTGTTTTGATCATAAAGAGATTAGTGTAGGCCTGTAAAAATGTATTAGTTCTTTTGAGGCCAATTTATTATACTGAGCAAGCTGGCATAGTCCCTATCTTGCCTCTCTTACTACATAATCTTTCTTTCATGTGTCCTCACTGTGTTATGTCATAGACCAGTGGTATACTAAGACCACTATAATCACAGATGATACCGGTGGCATGACGTTTTAAATTTACAGCCACAGAAAGACTGAAATGAACATCTTTTATGCATGTATTACATACTATCAAGTTGCAGCTCAAACATATGTAGATAGAATATTGACATTGAGGATTTAGATGATGTTTTACCATTATTTGGAAATGCAGAAGTAGCTTTGGAACTTGAAAATATATAGACATAGCACAGATATAGAGGCACACAGTAGAAGAATCCCAAAAGTTATGATGGGAAGGGTAAAGTTGAGTCTAGTGATAGTTGGTCAAGCCAAATCTAGGACAAAGACTTTATTTTAGAGAATTGTCCTGTGGTTGCCAGTAGAATGTTGACAACCATCTTGATATTGTGAGTGGCTGTAAGGACTACCTATTAGAAATTTTGGAAAAGCCATTCATACAATTCTATTTTAAATATTTTGGATATGTTTTGTCCATATATATGACTAAATATTTCTAATAATTCATAAAATATAATGATCATCACATGAAAGGAGATTGAAATATATGTCAGAATATAGGGTAGCCTATCCCTATAATTTTGGTACACATGGGAGTTTGAAGCAGGAGAATCAGAATTTCAAGACCAACTTTAGCTATATAGAAAAATTTGAGGCTACCTTTGGCTGTTAAATTTGTTGAAAAATAGAACATTTAAAAGGAAGATCAAAAGAAGAAATATATACATAACAGTTTTCATACATAAATATATTAGAAACTGTTATATTGTCTAGCCTTTGAAAGAAAATTCACCTCCTATAGGATGGTATGAATACCCACTCAATATTTTCTAGAAAATAATGTTAATGCATGTCATCTTTAAAATTGTACTGGAAAATATTTTTTACTATCAACAGCCTTCTAAACTATTTAACTGATCAAATTACAAGAAATGTACAAGGCGTCTGTGACCTGTAGTTGGGTCTTAAAGACTCTATCATTGAATAATGAAAGAAACATCTCTTTCCAAGTATATGTCCTGGGTTAATGGAATGCTTGCATTTTTACTTTCAATTTTTACTCTCAGTCTCACCAGTCTGAGATCCAAGTTATTCCAACCAGTGTCAATGACTAGTGTGAATCTTCTTAACTTAACCATACATCACCTAAGGACATATATTAATCATTATTGTATGACATGGAGCTAGCTTCATCACCTTCAAAACTAAATCTCAATAATTTCATTTTCTATTCAGTTTTCAGCTTAAAACCAATGCTATATGACACAGGCCAGCAAATGTTCACCAGCTCCAAAGTCCCTTGTTATCAATCTGTATGTGTGTAATTTCCTAGTTTGGAGGAGCAGAAGTGACCACAACTTCCCTCTATTCCAAGTCCTCTTAATTGCCTTTCGAGCTTGAATAAAATGTTCAATTTAATTTTCCACAATTCAGTATCCAAATAAATCTGCAATATTTTGTCTAGATAATATAAAATTACACACACGCACACATCTATCTATCTATCTATCAATCAATCAATCTATCTATCTATCTATCTATCATCTATCTATCTATACTGAATTAGTAGTGCAAACTAATATATCTGTTTAATATTAATGGTTTTAGAATTGCGACCTATACTGCCAGTTTGAATACAAGATATATTATAGATTATCTTCTAATTCTAATTATCAATTCAAATTTACCTTCAAAATGATTAGTGGAGGAAATATACATTTCTGTTTTATTTAAACAGAAGTTTAAACTGTCTAACTGAAGAGATGTAAAGGACTTAGTTAAATATTCTCATCCTCTGAAGTAGACTAGAATGTAAACTGTTACATAAAACATAGATAATTCATAATTACATTATAAAGTATGAATGACTAGAAATAGAATGTTTTGTATTGAATAATCTGTATTTTTAGTAATTGAATACTTAAAACAGAGGTAGTGGATAAGAAATATTAAGGTACTATTTCCTGACTATTTTTCATGGGCAGAAAGTAAAAAATACCAACTTAGAAGTAGCTCAAATAATACTGGAAATTCATCACAAAATGAGGAACTTCGTGACATATACAAAAGAAATCAAGAGCTATAAAACCATTCCCATTCATATTCTTAAGGGGAGTAGATTGGATCTCTTGCCTAGTAGGTGCTTTGACCATAGTGAATGCTCACAGTATATCATGGATTTGAAGACCAGTCATTATCCCTTCATCACTGATAATATATGAAGTTGCCTCCAAAGGAGCCTGAATTTAGGAATTCATTATGACATCCTTAATGTTCTGTTGCTACAAATGATGGAAAAATTTACTTTCCATTTCATCATGTCTTAGTCAGGGTTTCTATTCCTGGACAAAACATCATGACCAAGAAGAAATTTGGGGGAGGAAAGGGTTTATTCAGCTTACACTTCCATACTGCTGTTCATCACCATGGAAGTCAGGACTGGAACTCAAACAGGTCAGAAAACAGGAGCTGATGCAGAGGCCATGTTCTTTACTGGCTTGCTTCCCCTGGCTTGCTCAGCCTGCTCTCTTATAGAATCCAGACTACTAGCTCAGAGATGGCACCACCCATAAGGGGAATTCCCCCCTTGATCACTAGTTGAGAAAATGCCTAACAGTTGAATCTTGTTGAGTCATTTCCCCAACTGAAGCTGCTTTCTCTGTGATAACTCCAGCCTGTGTCAATTTGACACAAAACTAGCCAGTACACATCCTGTTTATATATTATTTAAAATCAGTTGATTACAATATACATTTCAAAGTTTTCACAAAAAAGAATATTAATTATGCAGATCAGAAGCATGCACTGAACAGAATAATAAATAGCCAGAATTCTAGGTTCCTAAGTAATATCCTCCATCTTCACTTGATGAAAATCAATGTTAAGATAAAAGTAAAAATATTTTCTACCAAAATTAAATATATCAATTACATATGATTTATTTTTGCTGACCATTTTTTGTCCCAAATTTCTACAACAGCTTAAATACACTTTTACCAAAAATGGTTTGAGTTTGTGTTGTGAAAATTATTGTGCATGAGCAATCAATTTTACAGACATTCAGTTATAGTAAGTTCTGTTTAGTGGATTCTTTAAGCTTTATTTAAAATTTTAATATCCATTAGATAGCTCTCAGTTTTAGCATGGTATATAGCAAAGCTTAAAGTTTTGTTATATGAATTACAATGTTATATTTCCTAATTGAGGTTTCACTCACTACATTTTTAGCCATATTATATCATGATGGTAAAAAAATCAACCACCAAATGCAGACACTATTGCATATGCCAGTAAGACTTTGTTGGCATGACCCTGATATAGCTGTCTCTTGTGAGGCTATACTAGTGCCTGGCAAACACAGAAGTGGATGCTCACAGGTATCTATTGGATGGAACACAGGGCCCCCAATGAAGGAGCTAGAGAAAGTACCCAAGGAGCTGAAGGGGTCTGTAACCCTCTAGGGAGAACAGCAATATGAACTACCAGTACCCCCAGAGCTTGTGCCTCTAGCTGCATATGTAGCAGAAGATGGCCTAGTAGGCCATCAATGAGAAGAGAGGCCCTGATGTCTTGAAAAGATGATATGCCCCAATACAGGGGAATGCCAGGGCCAGGAAATGGGAGTGGGTGGGTTGGGAAGCAGGCGCACGGGGGGGGGGGAGGTATAAAGGACTTTTGGGAAAGCATTTTAATTGTAAATGAAGAAAATGTCTAATAAAAAATTGTTATAAAAAAGAAAAATAACAATATGTTCAAATAAGAGTAAAATGGGATTAGTCAATAAGTAAATCAGCTGATAAGAATAGAGTTTGGCTAAAATGTAATAACATAAGATGCTCACATTTGCCAAATAAGCAATTTTGAACATTTTAAAATGCATATTTCTATTTGTTAGCAAATAGAAATATAACTGTATGTTTGCACTGTGTACCTACTTCTGCAATAGATAAAAAAGGTCCAGTCAGTATTTCATTTTCAATTTGAAAAGTAACTATAAAACAGATCTAATTCCAACCCTCCCTCTCTCCTGGTATTTTGATACTTTAATTTATCCCTTGATAATTTCATATATATATATACACACACATATATATATATATATATATATATATATATATATAT